>NC_057814.1:274500956-274510634 GCF_018294505.1 Triticum aestivum | reverse complement strand
CCTCTCCGCCGCCGGCCGGCCGCGCCGCCCCTCCGCCGGCGCCGCTCCGGCCGCCCCTCCTCCGGCCATCTCCCTCGCCTCCTTCCCGGTCGCCGGCCCGATCTCCTGTAGCTCGGGTTCGATCCGATCTGGTATGAGTCCGTTGACTTTTTCTCGAAATCCCCCTCTAATTCTTCTAAGTCCCAGAATTCCATCAGCAAGTGCTCCTGTTCTAGATGCGATAACTTTGTGCATGTAGCTCCGATTCCCGCGTATAATATGTCAAATTGTTCGCCTCGTGATGCTCTTCATTTTGTTCAATTGCACCATGGTCATTAGAGGTCATCTTGATGCCCAAATCTTCGTTGGAAGAGGGCTAGTTGCTGTTAATCTCTGGTTCTTATCAGAACTTGGAGATTTGTCATTTTTGTATCATTTAATCTGTGCATCTTTTGAGCATGAGCTCTACATGTGTTTTGAAGTATGCCATACCATCTTTCCAGTGGTATAGTCCATGTATTTTTGTGATCTCTGTGGTGACTAGCACAAGCATGCAAAGTAGGCCCCGTAATATTTCTGATTTCAGGGACTTGGTGATTTCTCCAAGTCCTCGTCTGCTGTAACTTTGTTGCCATGTAAACTTGAGGCTACAGAGAGATCCATGCATATTTTGGAGATGTTCAGTAAGGATGTTTTGTAGCTATAGTTGTAATTGATCCATTCCTGAAATTGTTTGCAACTTTAGAGTGCATAGCATGACTCAATCGTGCTGTACTTTTGCTATAAAATATTTCTGGCAGATTCTTAACATGATATGCATTTTTGCCAAGCTTATTGTAGTTGATCCATACATGCTATGCAATTGTTCTTGCCATGGATAGCCTCATAAACATGCCATCTTTCTGTAGGTATGTTTGGTTTGTCATGCATTGCTCTGTAGTGAGTGCATCAAGCTCACAAAGAGGCCTACATATTAATATTTCTGCCATGCTCTGTTTTCTGGTAAGTCTGAAACCTGATAACGAAACTTGCCATGTTAACATGCTTGTCATCATTTCTTCTGGTCCTTTTTGGCTTATGGTCAGTAAGGGACTTTTGTCATGTGCTTTTAGTAGAACACTTCCATCCCTTGTTTTGCTATGTGAAGTTCCTGTAGCATGTTGATTTCGTGCTCTGAACATTGCTACCTGATGCTGTTTTCTGCCATGTCAAGTTTTTCACCAAGTCTGTGAACCTGTAATCTTTTGCACTTTTGCCATGCTTGTTTGAGCTTGATATGTTGTGAACTAGCCGTAGCTCAGTGTTCATCTTTTGTCAAGCATCTCCTGTAGATTGCTACCATGTGCTTTGTTGCTATGTTGGGGTGCTGTAACATTGTTACTTGTTGTATTTTAAGTGCTATCTTGCTGTTTATCGCAGATTAGTGTCATTCTTGTTTTGCTCGCCTTTTGCAAACCGTGCATCAGATTCCGGTGATCTTTATATCGATTTCGACCGAAATCATCTCATCTTTCCAGTGGCATGCTTAGTTTTCCAAGTTACTTCCATGTTCATAATTTTCCTTCCGGAGCACGCATACGCATCGCATATCATATCTTGCATATCATACATGTTTTGCATCATGTTGCTTGTGCATTTCTCGTTGTTGATTGTGGTTCCGTTTGTTTGTGTTCTTGTCTTGGGGAGAGCCGGGAGACGAGTTCGTGAACGAGGAACCTGTCGAGTACGCTTACGGGGATCAAGCTTTCGACAACTCTGAGAATCTTGCAGGCAAGATGACCACCCCTCGAAATCACTTCTATCTTTGCTATGCTAGTTGTTCCCTCTATTGCCATGCTCGCTACCTATCACTTGCTATATCATGTCTCCTATTTTTAGCCATGTCAGCCCTAACCATCCTTTCCTAGCAAACCGTTGTTTGTCTATGTTACCGCTTTTGCTCAGCCCCTCTTATAGCGTTGCTAGTTGCAGGTGAAGTTGAAGTTTGTTCCATGTCGGAACATGGTTATGTTGGGATATCACAATATCTCTTATTTAATTAATGCACCTATATTTTTGGTAAAGGGTGGAAGGCTCGGCCATATGCCTGGTGTTTTGTTCCACTCTTGCCGCCCTAGTTACTGTTATACCGGGATTATGTTCCTTGAGTTTGCGTTCCTTACGCGGTCGGGTGATTTATGGGACCCCCTTGACAGTTTGCCTTGAATAAAACTCCTCCAGCAAGGCCCAACCTTGGTTTTACTATTTGCTACCTAAACCTTTTCCCCCGGGTTTTCGCGAGCCCGAGGGTCATCTTATTTTAACCCCCCCGGGCCAGTGCTCCTTCGAGTGTTGGTTCGAACTGAGCAGACTGCGGGGCCCCCTCCTGGAAACTCGAGGTCTGGTTTTACTCGTAGGATGTCTCATCCGGTGTGCCCTGAGAACGAGATATGTGCAGCTCCTATCGGGATTTGTCGGCACATTTGGGTGGCTTTGCTGGTCTTGTTTTACCATTGTCGAGATGTCTTGTAAACCGGGATTCCGAGACTGATCGGGTCTTTCCGGGAGAAGGTTTATCCTTCGTTGACCGTGAGAGCTTATGATGGGCTAAGTTGGGACACCCCTGCAGGGTATTATCTTTCGAAAGCCGTGCCCGCGGTTATGAGGCAGATGGGAATTTGTTAATGTCCAGTTGTAGATAACTTGTCACTTGACCCATTTAAAATACACCAAGTGCGTGTGTAGCCGTGATGGTCTCTTCTTGGCGGAGTCCGGGAAGTGAACACGGTCTGTGTTATGAATGACGTAAGTAGGTGTTCAGGATCACTTCTTGGTCATTTCTAGATGACGTCCGCTCCTTTGCTTCTCTTCTCGCTCTCATTTGCGCAAGTTAGCCACCATATATGCTTAGTCTTGATCTCGCGGGTGTGAGATTGCTGAGTCCCCGTGACTCACAGATACTTCCAAAACCAGTTGCAGGTGCCGACGATGCCAGTGCAGATGATGGCGTCGATCTCAAGTGGGAGTTCGACGAGGAACGTGGTCGTTACTATGTGTCTTTTCCTGATAATCAGTAGTGGAGCCCAGTTGGGACGATCGGGGATCTAGCATTTGGGGTTTCTTATTTTCTTCTGGATTTCGACCGTAGTTGGTCTATATGATTGTATTTTGGATGATGTATGATGATATTTATGTATTGTGTGAAGTGGCGATTGTAAGCCAACTCTTTATCCCATTCTTGTTCATTACATGGGATTGTGTGAAGATGACCCTTCTTGCGACAACACCACTATGCGGTTATGCCTCTAAGTCATGCCTCGACATGTGGGAGATATAGCCGCATCGTGGGCGTTACAAGTTGGTAATCAGAGCCTTCCCCGACTTAGGAGCCCCCTGCTTGATCGAATCGCTGGCGTTGTCGAGTCTAGAATAAAAATGTTTTGAGTCTTAGGATTATATATATCGGAGAGTAGGATTATTTTTACTCCTCAGTCCCTTCGTCGCTCTGGTGAGGTCTCCTGACGTAGAAGTTTTGACTACTCTCTCCTCAAATTTCACTAAATTTTTTTTTAGGATCACGCGGGTATCTTGGAATCGTTCCGATCGATTTGTGACGAGAACATTGTTCTTGGTGCCTCCTGTCATTTAGGGGTTGTGGCAGTGTCCCGGGGAGTTGAGCTCCGAGGTGTTGTCGTCACAATTTTATCGTTGCAGTTCTGGAATACCTGAGTTTCGCCGACATCGAAATCTCTTTTATGCAGTTGTTGGTGAGCTCACCTCGACGCCACCCAGTACTGGGGCGGGAGTTCGGGAGTATTTCCATAACTTGTATAACGGATGCTTTTCGAAGGTTGAGGTAATCGATTTCCGAAGGTTTCTTGGTTATGTGTTGACGGATGGATACAGCTGGATCTAGGGATTGCTAGTTTGGGTGATATATATTTTGTGTCCCCTGTATCCCTTACACCAGATTGCATAACCAGAAAGTTTCGGGAGTTTATAAGTGGGAATTCTAATAGCCTTAGGATATCTTTCTGACAGACGCATGATATGAGATTGGGGTTCGACGTCTAGTGGTCCGCCTGTATACGGTTGATTTTACAGTGGTCTCGTTGTGTCTTAAAGAGTCCATGGCTTTGCCGACTCGGGGACGCTTCGTATGTCATGTGCACAGCCTTGTACATGATGGTGCTGTACGATTGAGCCCGTGTGGGCCCCACCACGAAAACTTCGGACGAAATATCTATCATATGTTTGTTCCGGCTTATTTTGCAAGCCAATACTTTGTTTTATCTTGTATTTTGGTATTCGAGTTACTTCGAATTCATATGTTCATTCCATATCTTTTTCAAGTGGCTTCTCAACTTATGGAAGTGTGATGGTTTACTACGGAATTCATTCGTTCATCTTCGTTCGAATGTTTATTGTGAAGACTATATGTTGCAATTTCTGTCCGTTGATTCTACTTATCTTTGGTCTATCAAGATGCTAACGGATGTCACCCTCTTCAGGATGGCTCCGCCAACGCGTCAGAATCCGGATCGCAATGAAGGGAGTCAAGCGAACCCTCCGCCACCACCTCCACCTCCGGAGGCATGGCAAGCAATCATGGCAGCCACCAACGCCAATGCTCAGATGATTCTGCAACTCTTGCAAGAACGTACTCAAGGGCAAGGCAATCAAGGCAATCAAGGTCAAGGCAACAATCACTTTCACTTTGCCACTCTCAACCAGTTTCTCGCAAATCAGCCCAAGTCTTTCAGCTACTGTGCCGAGGCCACGGATGTCGATGATTGGCTCGTGGACATCAACAAGCATTTTGAATGTAGCAATGTGAGGCCTGAGGACTTTGTCAAGTTCACTTCTTTCCAGCTCAAGGACCAAGCTGCTGATTGGTTTCAGCAATACAAAGATTCCAGAGGAGGTCGTGTGATTACTTGGACTGACTTCTGTCGGGACTTCAAAGCGCACCACATTCCACAAAGTGTTGTCGAGAGCAAGCGTGAGGAGTTCCGCAATCTCAAGCAAGGAAACATGTCTGTGTATCAATACAACATTCAGTTTCAGAAACTTGCTCGCTTCGCTAAACAAGACGTTCCTGATGAGAAGAGTATGATCTATCACTTCAGAGGTGGCCTTAAAGAGGATCTGCAGTTAGCTCTCGTTCTTGTTGAGCCTACTCAGTTTGATCAATTCTACAATATGGCACTGAAGCAAGAGGCTGCTCAGCTCAAGTGTGAGGCTTCTAAGAAGAGAGTCAGAGACGCAGTTCAGTCTTCTTCTTCCTCACTTGTGACAGCTAAGCAACAGAAGTTCTGGTTGCCCCCTCCTCCTCCGTTTCGTCAGCCTTACCAGCAGAAGAACAAAGGTGTCCATAGTTCTTCCAACTCTTCCAACTCTGGCTATTAGAACAAGTCTCAGAATCAAACTCCAAAGTCCAATGCTCCTTATCACCGTCCACTCTCAGAGGTGACTTGCAACAAATGTCAGCAGAAAGGTCACTATGCGAACAAGTGCTTCAACCAGAGGCGTCTTCCTCCTCCTCCTCCTGTCAGATCTTCCAGCAATGCAGTGGTCAAGCATAATCCAAAGTTTGCAAAGGTGACATGATGAATGCAGCTCAAGCGGAGGATTCTACTGATGTGATAATGGGTAATCTCTCAATTAATGATATTCCTGCAAAAGTTCTTTTTGATACTGGTGCATCGCATTCTTTCTTGTCATACCCATTTGCATCGAAGCACAATGTTGACACAGAGATTTTATCCAAAGTTATGCAAGTTGTTTCTCCGGGAAAGCTGTTGTCTTCTAGTTTGGTTGCTCTCGATGTTTCCATCAAGATGGGCGACTATAGATTCCAGTCTTCTCCAATTGTTCTTGGTGACTCGGATATTGATCTTATTCTCGGGATGGACTGGCTTTCTAAGCACAAGGCTCAACTTGATTGTGCTGCCAGGGAAATTCAATTGACACACTCGTCTGAGGATGTGATTATTTTTGCCGCTCGTGATAAAACCATTCGGTTTTTCTCTCTCAATGAGAAGGGCGAATTGGATGCCATCTCTCAAATTCCAGTCGTTTGCGAGTATCAAGATGTCTTTCCAGAAGAGCTTCCGGGTATGCCTCCGCACCGGCCAGTTGAGTTCGTTATCGAACTAGAGCCTGGTACTGTACCCGTTTGCAAGCGTCCATACAAGCTTGGACCAAACGAGCTGAAGGAATTGAAGAAGCAGCTCGATGAACAAGAGTGTCTGGGTTTGATCAGACCGAGTTCTTCTCCATGGGGTTGTGGTGTTCTTTTTGTCAAGAAGAAGGATGGCACAGACCGACTTTGTGTCGACTACCGTCCATTGAACAAGAAGACAATCAAGAACAAGTATCCACTTCCCAACATCAATGAGCTATTTGAGCAACTCAAAGGTGCTAAAGTATTCTCGAAGCTTGACCTTCGTATGGGTTATCATCAGATTCGCATTCGTGAAGAAGATATTCCCAAGACAGCATTCCGAACAAGCTTTGGTTCTTATGAATATACTGTCGTGTCTTTCGGCCTTGTCAATGCTCCTCCGGTGTTCTCTCGGATGATGAATTTCATCTTCAACCCCTATACCAATGAATTCGTTCTGGTGTATCTCGATGATATCTTGGTCTTCTCCAAGAATAAGCAGGATCATGCCAAACATATACGATTGGTGCTCGACAAGCTCAGAGAGTATCAATTCTATGCGAAGTTCTCCAAATGTGAGTTTTGGCTTGATGAAGTTCTTTTTCTTGGTCACATCATCTCTGCCAAAGGCATCGCTGTTAACCCCGAGAAGGTGTCCGCAGTTCTGGATTGGGAACCTCCTTAAAATGTCAAGCAGCTCCGCAGTTTTCTGGGTCTTGCAAGCTATTGCCGAAGATTCGTTGAGAATTTCTCCAAAATTGCAATGCCTCTTTCCAACCTCCTACAGAAGCATGTGAAGTATGTCTGGTCTCCTGAGTGTGACGTTGCTTTCAACACTCTCAAACAGAAACTAGTCACAGCTCCTGTCTTGACTCCTCCTGATGAATCCAAGCCGTATGAAGTTTTCTGTGATGCTTCTCTCCAAGGTCTCGGTGCTGTGTTAATGCAAGAGAAGAAAGTTGTGGCCTATACCTCTCGGCAGTTGAAGCCCAACGAGAAGAACTACCCCACTCACGATCTTGAGTTGGCGGCAGTTGTCCATGCATTGATTACGTGGAGACATCTCTTGTTGGGAAGACAAGTGGACATTTTCACTGATCACAAGAGTCTCAAGTATATCTTCACTCAGCCCAACCTCAACCTCAGGCAGACTCGATGGGTCGAAATGATTCAAGAGTACAATCCGAGTATCGAATATACTCCAGGCAAGGCTAATGTCATTGCAGATGCTTTAAGCAGGAAAGCTTATTGCAACAGCTTAATTCTCAAGCCTTTCCAACCGGATCTTTGTGAAGCTTTCCGCAAGCTGAATCTCCAAGTTGTTCCTCAAGGCATTCTTGCCAACCTCATAGTATCTCCTACTTTGGAAGAGCAAATTCGTGAGGCACAACTCCTGGATGCCATGGTGAAGAAGGTGAAACGTGGTATCGACAAGGGTCTTTCCAAATACAAGTGCTATCGCATTGATGAGAGAGACACTTTGTTCTTCGAGGACCGGACTAATAGTGGTCCCTTGGTATTCAGGTTGTAAAATCCTGATAGGAACGTTGACTGTTATACCTTGTTTTTGTAATGGCCTATCTTCTTTAAAAAGCCGAAAGATTCCGAAAGGTGATCTAAGGAAAGTCATAATGAACGAGGCGCACAATTCTCTCCTTTCCATTCATCCTGGAAGTACGAAGATGTATCATGACCTCAAGCAGTCGTATTGGTGGACTCGAATGAAGCGAGAAATTGCTCAATTCGTGAATGAATGTGATGTTTGCCGAAGAGTGAAAGCAGAACACCAACGACCAGCTGGTCTCCTCCAACCTCTTGCTATCCCAGAATGGAAGTTTGATCATATCGAAATGGACTTCGTGACTGGATTTCCCAAGTCCAAGCGCGGAAATGATGCTATCTTCGTTGTCATTGACAAGCTTTCTAAAGTGGCTCATTTCCTTCCAATCAAAGAATCCATCACAGCAGCTCAGCTGGCAGAGCTCTACACCTCCAGAATTGTCTCCTTGCACGGCATTCCACAATTGATTTCTTCTGATCGTGGAAGCATCTTCACCTCTAAGTTCTGGGACTCCTTCCAGAAGGCCATGGGCACAAACATTTGCTTCAGCACAGCTTTCCATCCTCAAACTAGTGGCCAAGTCGAGCGAGTCAATCAAATTCTTGAAGATATGCTCAGGGCTTGTGTCACTTCCTTTGGCATGAAATGGGAAGATTGTCTTCCTTATGCCGAATTCTCCTACAACAAAAGCTTCCAAGCGAGTTCGGGCAAGGCCCCATTCGAGATTCTCTATGGCAGAAAGTGCCGTACCCCTCTTAATTGGTCAGAGACTGGTGAACGCCAACTTCTTGGCAATGACTTAATCACTGAAGCTGAAGAAATGTGTAAAGTCATCCGTGATAATCTCAAAGCCGCGCAATCGCGCCAGAAGAGCTACTATGATAGTAAGCATCGTGATTTGGCTTTCGAGATCGGAGACCATGTCTACCTCCGCGTCTCTCCAATGAAAGGCACCCGTCGCTTCGGTATCAAAGGGAAGCTTTCCCCTAGATACGTGGGTCCTTTCAAGATCATTGGCAAAAGAGGCGACCTCGCCTATCAACTTGAACTTCCTTCCAACTTCGCGAACGTGCACGATGTGTTCCACGTGTCACAGCTCCGCAAGTGCTTCAAGACGCCTGAGCGCACTATCGACTTCGAAGAGATTGACCTCCAAGAAGATTTGTCTTATCATGAGCACCCAGTTGCTATTCTTGAAGAAACTGAGCGCAAGACTCGCAACAAGTCAATCAAATTCCTGAAAGTGAAGTGGTCGCACCATTCCGACCGGGAAGCCACCTGGGAACGCGAGGACCATCTCCGTTCCGAATATCCGGAGTTCTTTCAGTCCTAGATCTCGGGACGAGATCCTCTCGTAGTGGTGGAGTGTTGTAACACCCCGCATGTAACTTGCCATATTTGTAACTCCGACTCTTGCCATTTTTGGCTATGTGTTATGTTTTTCCCTCCGTTGTCGGGTTTTGTTTTTCGTTTTGTATTTTGTCATGTCATGCATTTTCATATCATGTCATCATGTGCATTGCATTCGCATACGTGTTCGTCTCATGCATCCTAGCATTTTCCCCGTTGTCCGTTTTCCAATCCGGCGCTCCTATCTCCTCCGGTGCACCCCTCTTGTTTTCTTTCGTGTGCGTGTGTCAAACTTTCTCGGAATGGACCGAGGCTTGTCAAGTGGTCTTTATATACCACCCGGAGACTACCGATCAAGTTTCATTCCATTCGGAGGTCGTTTGGTACTCCAACGGTTAACCGGGCATCCGCAAAGTCCATTTGAGTGTCCAGAAAAAACCCCTCCAAAACCAGCCCAAAACCCACCAAACTCTCTTCCATGCTCTAGGTCGTACGATCACGATCGTGTGGGCGAAAACCGCACCTCATTTGGAGCCTCCTAGCTCCCTCTACCTATTTATAAGTGGGCATCCCGAAAAACGGAATCGCAGTCTAACCCTAGCAAAAATCCCTCGCGCCGCCGGACAGCGTCCGCCTGCGCCGG
>NC_057814.1:274267993-274500403 GCF_018294505.1 Triticum aestivum | reverse complement strand
CGGCCCCGCCGCCCCTCCGCCGGCGCCGCTCCGGCCGCCCCTCCTCCGGCCATCTCCCTCGCCTCCTTCCCGGTCGCCGGCCCGATCTCCTGTAGCTCGGGTTCGATCCGATCTGGTATGAGTCCGTTGACTTTTTCTCGAAATCCCCTCTAATTCTTCTAAGTCCCAGAATTCCATCAGCAAGTGCTCCTGTTCTAGATGCGATAACTTTGTGCATGTAGCTCCGATTCCCGCGTATAATATGTCAAATTGTTCGCCTCGTGATGCTCTTCATTTTGTTCGATTGCACCATGGTCATTAGAGGTCATCTTGATGCCCAAATCTTCGTTGGAAGAGGGCTAGTTGCTGTTAATCTCTGGTTCTTATCAGAACTTGGAGATTTGTCATTTTTGTATCATTTAATCTGTGCATCTTTTGAGCATGAGCTCTACATGTGTTTTGAAGTATGCCATACCATCTTTCCAGTGGTATAGTCCATGTATTTTTGTGATCTCTGTGGTGACTAGCACAAGCATGCAAAGTAGGCCCCGTAATATTTCTGATTTCAGGGACTTGGTGATTTCTCCAAGTCCTCGTCTGCTGTAACTTTGTTGCCATGTAAACTTGAGGCTACAGAGAGATCCATGCATATTTTGGAGATGTTCAGTAAGGATGTTTTGTAGCTATAGTTGTAGTTGATCCATTCCTGCAATTTTTTGCAACTTTAGAGTGCCATAGCATGACTCAATCGTGCTGTACTTTTGCTATAAAATATTTCTGGCAGATTGTTAACATGATATGCATTTTTGCCAAGCTTATTGTAGTTGATCCATACATGCTATGCAATTGTTCTTGCCATGGATAGCCTCATAAACATGCCATCTTGCTGTAGGTATGCTTGGTTTGTCATGCATTGCTCTATAGTGAGTGCATCAAGCTCACAAAGAGGCCTAGATATTAATATTTCTGCCATGCTCTGTTTTCTGGTAAGTCTGAAACCTGATAACGAAACTTGCCATGTTAACATGCTTGTCATCATTTCTTCTGGTCCTTTTTGGCTTATGGTCAGTAAGGGACTTTTGTCATGTGCTTTTAGTAGAACACTTCCATCCCTTGTTTTGCTATGTGAAGTTCCTGTAGCATGTTGATTTCGTGCTCTGAACATTGCTACCTGATGCTGTTTTCTGCCATGTCAAGTTTTTCACCAAGTCTGTGAACCTGTAATCTTTTGCACTTTTGCCATGCTTGTTTGAGCTTGATATGTTGTGAACTAGCCGTAGCTCAGTGTTCATCTTTTGTCAATCATCTCCTTTAGATTACTACCATGTGCTTTGTTGCTATGTTGGGGTGCTGTAACATTGTTACTTGTTGTATTTTAAGTGCTATCTTGCTGTTTATCGCAGATTAGTGTCATTCTTGTTTTGCTCGCCTTTTGCAAACCGTGCATCCGATTCCGGTGATCTTTATATCGATTTCGACCGAAATCATCTCATCTTTCCAGTGGCATGCTTGGTTTTCCAAGTTACTTCCATGTTCATCATTTTCCTTCCGGAGCATGCATACGCATCGCATATCATATCTTGCATATCATACATGTTTTGCATCATGTTGCTTGTGCATTTCTCGTTGTTGATTGTGGTTCCGTTTGTTTGTGTTCTTGTCTTGGGTAGAGCCGGGAGATGAGTTCGTGAACGAGGAACCTGTCGAGTACGCTTACGGGGATCAAGCTTTCGACAACTCTGAGAATCTTGCAGGCAAGATGACCACCCCTCGAAATCACTTCTATCTTTGCTATGCTAGTTGTTCCCTCTATTGCCATGCTCGCTACCTATCACTTGCTATATCATGTCTCCTATTTTTAGCCATGTCAGCCCTAACCATCCTTTCCTAGCAAACCGTTGTTTGGCTATGTTACCGCTTTTGCTCAGCCCCTCTTATAGCGTTGCTAGTTGCAGGTGAAGTTGAAGTTTGTTCCATGTCGGAACATGGTTATGTTGGGATATCACAATATCTCTTATTTAATTAATGCACCTATATTTTTGGTAAAGGGTGGAAGGCTCGGCCTTATGCCTGGTGTTTTGTTCCACTCTTGCCGCCCTAGTTACTGTTATACCGGGATTATGTTCCTTGAGTTTGCGTTCCTTACACGGTCGGGTGATTTATGGGACCCCCTTGACAGTTCGCCTTGAATAAAACTCCTCCAGCAAGGCCCAACCTTGGTTTTACTATTTGCTACCTAAACCTTTTCCCCCGGGTTTTCGCGAGCCCGAGGGTCATCTTATTTTAACCCCCCCGGGCCAGTGCTCCTTCGAGTGTTGGTCCGAACTGAGCAGACTGCGGGGCCCCCTCCTGGAAACTCGAGGTCTGGTTTTACTCGTAGGATGTCTCATCCGGTGTGCCCTGAGAACGAGATATGTGCAGCTCCTATCGGGATTTGTCGGCACATTTGGGTGGCTTTGCTGGTCTTGTTTTACCATTGTCGAGATGTCTTGTAAACCGGGATTCCGAGACTGATCGGGTCTTTCCGGGAGAAGGTTTATCCTTCGTTGACCGTGAGAGCTTATGATGGGCTAAGTTGGGACACCCCTGCAGGGTATTATCTTTCGAAAGCCGTGCCCGCGGTTATGAGGCAGATGGGAATTTGTTAATGTCCAGTTGTAGATAACTTGTCACTTGACCCATTTGAAATACACCAAGTGCGTGTGTAGCCGTGATGGTCTCTTCTCGGCGGAGTCCGGGAAGTGAACACGGTCTGTGTTATGAATGACGTAAGTAGGTGTTCAGGATCACTTCTTGGTCATTGCTAGATGACGTCCGCTCCTTTGCTTCTCTTCTCGCTCTCATTTGCGCAAGTTAGCCACCATATATGCTTTTGCCGCTGCAGCTCCACCTCTTTGCACCTCTTTGTCCTACAAGCTTAAATAGTCTTGATCTCGCGGGTGTGAGATTGCTGAGTCCCCGTGACTCACAGATACTTCGAAAACCAGTTGCAGGTGCCGACGATGCCAGTGCAGATGATGGCGTCGATCTCAAGTGGGAGTTCGACGAGGAACGTGGTCGTTACTATGTGTCTTTTCCTGATGATCAGTAGTGGAGCCCAGTTGGGACGATCGGGGATCTAGCATTTGGGGTTGTCTTATTTTCTTCTGGATTTTGACCGTAGTCGGTCTATATGATTGTATTTTGGATGATGTATGATGATATTTATGTATTGTGTGAAGTGGCGATTGTAAGCCAACTCTTTATCCCATTCTTGTTCATTACATGGGATTGTGTGAAGATGACCCTTCTTGCGACAACACCACTATGCGGTTATGCCTCTAAGTCGTGCCTCGACACGTGGGAGATATAGCCGCATCGTGGGCGTTACAATCACATCTGGGGACTTCTAGTAGTGGCCAACACTCTAGTCAGATTGATTTCATCCTCTCGAGAAGAGAAGATAGGCGTGCGTGCCTAGACTGTAAGGTGATACCTGGAGAGAGTGTTGTACCCGAGCATAAGCTGGTGGTTGCTGACTTCCGCTTTCGGATTAGTGTCCAGCGGGATAAGCATGCCAAAGTCGCTAGAACGAAGTGGTGGAAGCTCAAGGGGGAGATAGCTCAGGCGTTCAAGGAGAGGGTCATTAAGGAGGGCCCTTGGGAGGAAGGAGGGGATGCGGACAATGTGTGGATGAAGATGGCGACTTGCATTCGGAACGTGGCCTTGGAGGAGTTTGGAGTGTCCAGGGGAAGGAGAAGCGAAGATAAGGATACCTGGTGGTGGAATGATGATGTCCATAAGGCGATTAAAGAGAAGAAAGATTGCTTCAGACGCCTATACCTGGATAGGAGTGCAGACAACATAGAGAAGTACAAGATGGCGAAGAAGGCTGCAAAGCAAGCTGTTGGTGAAGCAAGGGGTCGGGCATATGAGGACCTCTACCAACGGTTAGGCATGAAGGAAGGCGAAAGAGACATCTATAAGATGGCCAAGATCCGAGAGAGGAAGACGAGGGACATTGGCCAAGTCAAATGCATCAAGGACGAAGCAGACCAACTCTTGGTGAAGGACGAGGAGATTAAGCATAGATGGCGGGAGTACTTCGACAAGCTGTTCAATGGGGAGAATGAGAGTTCTACCATTGAGCTGGACGACTCCTTTGATGAGACCAGCATGCGTTTTGTGCGGCGAATCCAGGAGTCTGAGTTCAAGGAGGCTTTAAAAAGGATGAAAGGAGGCAAGGCGATGGGCCCTGATTGTATCCCCATTGAGGTGTGGAAAGGTCTCGGGGACATAGCGATAGTATGGCTAACCAAGCTTTTCAACCTCATTTTTCGGGCAAACAAGATGCCAGAAGAATGGAGACGGAGTCAATCTTCAAGAACAAGGGGGATGTTGAGAGTTGTACTAATTACCGTGGAATTAAGCTGATGAGCCATACAATGAAGCTATGGGAGAGAGTCATTGAGCACCTCTTAAGAAGAATGACAAGCGTGACCAAAAATCAGTTTGGTTCATGCCGGGGAGGTCGACCATGGAAGCCATTTTCTTGGTACGACAACTTATGGAGAGATATAGGGAGCAAAAGAAGGACTTGCATATGGTGTTCATTGACTTGGAGAAGGCCTATGATAAGATACCACAGAATGTCATGTGGTGGGCCTTGGAGAAACACAAAGTCCTAGCAAAGTACATTACCCTCATCAAGGACATGTACGATAGTGTTGTGACAAGTTTTCGAACAAGTGATGTCGACACTGACGACTTCCCGATTAAGATAGGACTGCATCAGGGGTCAGCTTTGAGCCCTTATCTTTTTGCATTGGTGATGGATGAGGTCACAAGGGATATACAAGGAGATATCCCATGGTGTATGCTCTTTGCGGATGATGTGGTGCTAGTTGACGATAGTCGGACAGGGGTAAATAGGAAGTTAGAGTTATGGAGACAAACCTTGGAATCGAAAGGGTTTAGCCTTAGTAGAACTAAAACCGAGTACATGATGTGCGGTTTCAGTACTACTAGGTGTGAGGAGGAGGAGGTTAGCCTTGATGGCTAGGTGGTTCCCTAGAAGTACACCTTTCGGTATTTGGGGTCAATGCTGCAGGGGGATGGGGGTATTCATGAAGATGTGGACCATCGAATCAAAGCCGGATGGATGAAGTGGCACCAAGCTTCTGGCATTCTCTATGACAAGAGAGTGCCACAAAAGGTAAAAGGCAAGTTCTACAGGACGGCGGTTCGATAGGGATGAAAATGGAGTGGAAACTTTCCGCTTTTCCGGAGGAAAAATGAAAACGGAGAGGAAATGTGAAAACGGAAACGGAAATTTGCAAAACGGAAATGAAAATGGAAACTTTTATGCGGAAACGGAAACAAAAATGGAACATTGATTTCCGGTGGAACACACGTGGAAACGGAACTTTGCGTTTCCGTGAATATGGAATTTCTGTTTTACTATGGGCTTACTGGTTTGTAGCCTAAACACCAAATAACACACAATGACACACTGAGCAGAATTGATCGTTTGAGGCCTAACTTTTACTACCACATGCCTACTCAACTAGATCCTGTATGCAATTGTCCAGTACTACTACAATACTACGCTAAGTTGCTGGCACAATCATATTATTTTATAGCAATGATAACAAATTTTAAATTTTTGTGTATTTTTCTATGATTCAATGGGGTTTTAAGTTCCGGTAAACGACCACTTCTGTTTCTGTGTCCGCTCTGTATTCGCTCCGTGTTCGTTTCTGGTAGAATCCGTTTTCGTATTCATTTCCGAGGTTTCTGTATTCATTTCCGCTCCTGCAAAAAAATATGAAAACAAATATGGTAGCACCCAGTTCCGTCCGTTTCCGCTCCGTTTTCATCCCTACGGTTCGACCCGTAATGTTGTATGGCGCTGAGTGTTGGCCGACTAAAAGGCGACATGTTCAACAGTTAGGTGTGGCAGAGAAGCGTATGTTGAGATGGATGTGTGGCCACACGAGGAAGGATCGAGTTTGGAATGATGATATACGAGATAGAGTTGGGGTAGCACCAATTGAAGAGAAGCTTGTCCAACATCGTCTGAGATGGTTTGGGCATATTCAGCGCAGGCCTCCAGAAGCTCCAGTGCATAGCGGACGGCTAAAGCGTGCGGAGAATGTCAAGAAAGGGCGGGGTAGACCAAATTTGACATGGGAGGAGTCCGTTGAGAGAGACCTGAAGGATTGGAGTATCACCAAAGAGCTAGCTATGGACAGAGGTGCGTGGAAGCTTGCTATCCATGTGCCAGAGCCATGAGTTGGTTGAGAGATCTTATGGGTTTCACCTCTAGCCTACCCCAACTTGTTTGGGACTAAAGGCTTTGTTGTTGTTGTTGTTGTTGTTGTTTGTTGTCAATTGCATAACTTTTATAGAACAAGGGGTGTCCTTTATCTTGTCCAAGAACAAACAACTGAGAAAAAAGATGAAAATTGCAGGACTCAGCTAGAACGCTAGAAGCCAGGGAACTACTCCCTCTGCCCCTTATTTTGGGACAAAGAGAGTATTTCTTCATGCGCGAACAATTTATCTGGACCAAAACTGCTTGAATCTCTCCCAAGAAATAACAGATAAAACAAGAAAAAAAGCAGAAAATGCATTGGGCCAAAAAATACTCCTAAAAATAATCAAGGAAATCCATACAAGTACAACTACATGATAAGAAAAGTTGCCATACTCTACAAATAAACTGCAACATATTTTAGAAATTTCAAGTGTACTATACCTAAAGCACAAAAAATAACATGCTTGTAAAAAAAGTTATCCTACAACAAGTTCACGATTTTCCATGATGTTGAAAATTACACTTCATGGCAGTTGAGTATAATTTTTTTGTCATGATCTGGGACTAAAAAACTTGTGAGCACTTACACTTTGCCATGGTATAGCAATGGAATTTTCTTATTTTTTTATTTTTGCCATGGATGTAAAGTAGCCAAGGTCCAGGAATGCAATTTGCCATGGCTAGAAAGTTTGAATTTAAAAATGGATGTACAAACTGGCGATGGTCATGGAAAAGTAAAATATGGCAATTGAGGGGAAATTGTTTCTGTAGAGCAAGGAAATTTTTGATAAATAAGTTGTAGTCATAATCACATTGAAGATTTACCAAAAATATCTGTTTCCATAAAAAAGATAATGGAAAATATTAAATAAAAAACTGTGAAAATATATGTAAAAATAATTTTGCCATGGAATATTGAAATAAAATTTTCCATGGTATACAAAAAATAATTTACCAAAAACTATAATTTGTTGTGGTGTGTACAAATTTTGCCATGCTACCTACAATAAAACTACCATGGTCTAATTAATAAATTTGCCGTAGTATAATTAAACAAATTGTCATGGTGTGGAAATAATGAAATTACCATGCTATCTTAAAAACCACCATGGTCTAATTAATAAAATTGTCATGGCCTAAACAATATAATTGTTATGCTACCTATAATAAAATTGCACATGGGACTTTTAAGGAAAAATGTTCTCTAAAAAACATGGCAACTTTTTGGAATATGTAATGGGCACATGGCAAAGTTAGTAATTTTGTTCTTTGAAAATATAACAATATTTAGGAATTTTCATGGGCACATAGCAAAATGTAGGAAGTTTTCTCTCTAAAAAACACATGCAACTTTACGGGGAAATAGTAATAGGCACATGACGAAGGCTATGGATTTGTTCCTTTGAAAAGGATGGCAAATTTTGGAATTTGCCATGCCTACATGGCAAAATTTGAAAAAATATCTTCAAAAAACAAGACAAGCTTTAGAAATTTGTCAAATGGCCACACAGCGCAGATTTACCGAGATTTATTCTTTGATAAAATGGAAAAATTTAGCAAATTGCCATGGGCACATGGCAAATTTAATAAATTTATTTCTTTAAAAAAGATGGCAAAATTAGTAATTTGCCATGGAAACGTGGAAAATTTAGGGGGAAATTATTTAAAAATAAGGCAAATTTAAGATTTTCCATTCTACACAAGAGAAAATTGCCATGCGTTCAAATAATTTTTGATATGGCAACTTTACATATACAGTGATCTAAACTATGAGCACACTACCATCCGTGAGCAAGACTGGGATGCCAATGGGTTTAATTTTTAGCATTTCCACGGAGCATTAACCATAAAATATCCAGTTACACCAAATTCATGACATTGGCTGTTTAACCTATTTTACACTAAGCCAAATCTAACTGTTGATGAAATAATGAACTACGGTATGGTCATCAAAACACAAATGCAGCTTACAAAGAAAAAAAACACGCGCATCACAGGCATCTAGCAGCTGACATGGGTGAATTACGCAGAAGCATAAACCAACATCTAGTTGCATCGTTGATGGCATCAAATCCAGCAGATCTCAGGTAGGGGGTCCCGAGCTAGTAGTCTTGACACGATGGTAACAATAAACGCGATGTTTTACCCAGGTCTGAGCTCTCTCGATGAGATAATATCCTACGTCGTGCTTGTGTTTATTGATTGGGGTATAGTATCGAGTACATGTGTCTACCATGAGATTGTCGTGTAAGATTGCAATAATCTATTGACTAGCCTAGCCTCGGTTTATATAATGTACCGGAGACTTAGGATAACAGGAGTTCTAGTTGGCTATGTCAGTGGAGAAGGAGTCCTTGTCTTGTAGGTCAAGTCTTGTGGAATCTTCCTTGTATGTGTCACGGGCTTCCCGAAGTGGCCCAAGACGGAACCGGCAAAGGGGTTGCTCGGTCCGGCCCACCTGGCCGGGAGTTGACATGGTAAGTACCCCTAGGACGACGTTTCCTATACAACGCTTAAGGCGCGGTTATAGGAAAATTTTCCAACCGGCGCACACTCCTCCTCTCGTCGGGGTAGCCCATTTTATGTCATTTTCTTCTCTCCCGTTAAGATTAAAAAACTACGATAATATCCTACGCCATGTTTGTGTGTATTGATTTGGGTATAGTATCGAGTACATGTGTCTACCATGAGATTGTCGTGTAAGATTGCAGTGATCTATTAACTAGCCTAGCCTCGATTTATATAATGTACCAGAGGCCTAGGATAACAAGAGTCCTAGTTGATTATGTCAGTGGAGAAGGAGTCCTTGTCTTGTATGCTAAGTCTTGTAGAATCTTCCTTGTATGTGTCATGGGCTGCCCGAAGTGGCCCAGGACGGCACCGGCAAAGGGAGTGCTCGGTCCGGCCCACCTGTCCAGGAGTTGACATGGTAAGTACCCCTAGGACGATGTTTCCTATCAACGCTTAAGGCGTCGGTTATAGGAAAATTTGCCAATCGGCGCACACTCTTCCCTCCGTCGGGGCTGGCCCATTTTATGCCTGTTCTTCTCTTCCGTTAAGATTTAAAAAAACGGTGCCCTATGTGATTCGAACTCAAGACCACAGGCAACGTACGAAGCGCGTCAACCAACAGGACAACTCAAATCTTGTGACTTCTATTCTTCTGTTCTCTTCTTAACACTAAAACACACAGTGTTTTCCTTGTTTAGTTTTATTTTATTTTCGGTTTTTGTTTTGTGCGGTTTTTCTTCTGTTTTTTTTCTTTCTCTTTCTACTTATTTTTTCATTTTATTTTATTTTTTAAAATTTGTGAACTTTTCCTAAATTTGTGAAAAAATCAAATCCGTGAACTTTTCTTCAAATTCATTAAACTTTTTTCGAACACAAACTTTTTGAAAAAATCCATGAACTTTTTTTTAAAACAAGTGAACTTTTCTCAAATCGGTGAACTTTTAAAAAAATCTATGAACTTTTTGTTCAAAATTGATGAATTGTTTTCAAGAATGATGACCTTCTTTTCAAAATAGATGATATTTTTTTTCAAATATATGATTTGTTTTTCAAAATCAATAAAAAACAGTCAAAATTGAATAAATTTCTAAAATTAATGAAATCTTTTTCAAATCAATGAAGTTTATTCCAAAATTGATGAACTTTTTTAAATTGATGAACTTTTTTAAAAGTTGATAAACTTTATTCCAAATTTGATGGTTTTTTTTTTCATTTTTCGGAACCTTTTTCGAAAACTATATGAACTTTTTTTGAATTCCATTAAGTTTATTTCCTAATTTTGAACTTTTATTCCATATTCATGAACTTTTTATTGCAAATCTATATTTTTTCAAATGAAGGTTTTTTCGAACAAAGTGAATGAGCGAGTTTGTTTTTTGAGAAATCCGAATGAGCTTTTTTTGAGGGGTTGCGAACAAGCTAGTTGGCTGAGAAAAAAAGGATTGAAGTGAGGGGATATCGAGGAAGGAAAATTGAATGGGTCTTGGCCCAGCCGCATCGGTAGTGGGCGCCAACAGGCAAACCCGGCACATGTAGCGCCAATTAGGACCTCCCGTCTAGGACACCATCAGTAGCCCCTGAATCGGTCTTCAAGTCGGGGACGATCCTCGGTTCTTCCAAACCGCTCCTCATCTGAAGTCATCGGTCTTGAAAGCTGATTCAACAAATCTTCTCAACTTCATCCTTGTGGATCACCAAAGTATGTCTGAGGAGTATACACACCGGGCATACGAGTAGCCCCTTTAAGTTCTCGGCTTCTATCAAATGGCTTTTTATTTGCATGACACACCTTGGGTTAGAAGTTTTTCCCCATGAAGCGGTGCCTCTCGCAGCCAATCTCCATGGCAGACTACTTCTGATGTGGTGCACCACCTCGGTTTTGAGTTCTTGATGTAGATGGACGGCCTCTGTGGACCCGCCAAGCCCCTTTTCGCGTCATGACTTTTCGTGAAATATTCTTGATTGGTGCAATTTATTCTCTGACGAGATATATAGTCAGTTGCCCTCAAGGTGTGTGGAGGCCTAAAATCTAGAATGCACCTGAAGGATAACATAAAATCGTTGATCCTAGTAGCCCCTAAGGCTCAGGTTGAATTGCAAAATCAGGCTGAGGATCGATTCCTTGCTTGGCAGCATACTTTAGGAACATAAACACGGTGTGCATTAGCCCTCGAGACCCAGGTCAGGTGTGGCCGACTGACGTGAGGATCATAATCTCCTCGGAAACCGTCTTGCATTTGAAACTGTTGGCATTTAATTGTTAATGCAATAGCCCCGAGACTTGGGTTGGGCAACATGGTCGACCCTAGGATTGTATCTCCTCGAGAATTTGTTTAGCCGAATACCGGTGTTTGTGTTTTGCCATTATCGAGGTGCAGCTCGGCAGGGACGATGTTGAACTGTGCTACTTGTGAGCTGCACTGTGATTTCCTCGAAGAGGAAAGGATGGCGCAGTACAGTAGAGATAAGTATTTCCCTCAGTTAAGAATCAAGGTTATCGATCTAGTAGGAGAACCAAGCAACACCTCTTTAGCAGTACCTACACATAAAATAACAAATACTAGCACCCAACACAAACAAGGGGTTGTCAATCCCTTGACGGTTAATTGCAAGGATCAAATCTCATAGTGATAGATAGATAGACCAAAAATACAAAATAAAATAAAGTAAATAAAATTGAAGCAAGGTATTTTAGGATTTTAATATATGATAAAAATAGACGGGGACCATAATTTTCACTAGAGGCTTCTCTCTTGAAGATAGCATAGGGTGGGTAATTTTTTTACTATTGGGCAATTGATTGAAAAGCGAATAATCATGACGATATCAAGGCAATGATCATGTATATAGGCATCACGTCCGAGACAAGTAGACCGACTCCTGCCTGCATCTACTACTATTACTCCACACTCGACCGCTATCCACCAGGCATCTATAGTATTAAGTTCATAAAGAATGGAGTAACGCCTTAAGCAAGATGACATGATGTACACAAAGTAAACTCAAGCAATATGAATAAACCCCACCATTTTATCTTTACTGGCAACAATACAAATATGTGTCTTGTCCCTTCCTGTCACTGGGATATGGATCACCGCAGCACTACTAGGAAAAGGCCTACTAGTGGCGCACCAGTTTTGCCTACTAATGGCGCACTACTGGTGCGCCACTAGTACCACGCCACTAGTATTTTTTACTAATGGCGCACCACTCGTGCGCCATTAGTATCTGGTATACTAATGGCGCACCAGGCAGTGCGCCATTAGTATAGGCCACGGTGCGCCATTAGTATGCCTCCCAGGGGGCCATATTTACCCATGTGCTTTGCCATACTAATGGCGCACTGCGGGGTGATGCGCCATTAGTATCCTTTGGCATACTAATGGCTCACGTTGGGGTGATGCGCCATTAGTATGTATATTAGGGATTTTTTTCTTTTCTAATATTTGCATAGATTACAAAATATATTATTGGACAGAATATAAACAGCACCACACAGCAGCAGCAGATTCATCGAATACAATAGAAGATTAGTCCCCGAATACAATTCATCATATTAGTCTCCGAATTCAAAAGACCGAACAAAGATAGAACATTACAAGTCTCGAGACCGCGAGTTGCGAGTTTGTCGAAAGTAATACTAATCCTAACAAGTCCTACTAATCATCATCATACAACTTCTACTCGTTATTAATAACAAGTCATACGATCATCATCCTGATAGTCATCGAACCAACCCTACTTAATTGTTCTTAGCACATGATCATCAGTATTAGGCAGGACCTAAATACCCTATTTAAGGTAAAATAGCATAAAACAATATAGACCCTGACTCTCCATTATGGAGAATGGAGATCATCCTGTCTCCAATTCTTGCGCGGCGCTTCCTTTTGCTTCCAAGAACCTCCTTACGAATGTCCATACATTTTTTCCATTCTCTGATTAGCATGTCTCCACTTCTTCTAGAAATCCGGTATGGACAGTTGAGATTCGTAGGATGACCTGGATATAAGTTCAAAACACGAAGGCTGCCATTCTGATACATGAAATGAGGCACACAATCCTCTGGGATTCTCTGTTGAAAAACATAGTAATAACTTCATAGTTAGCAATGATGTACTAGTTTTAGAAGTATGCAAAAGATGCACGGATGTCGTAATAGTAAAAAATCTTACCAGGGTATCTCCATGGTAGTTACCGTAGTTCAACACGTGCACTAGTGGCACGTATTGACCATAATGTTAAGGAGTTTGATTGTAGATATTGTAATTCTCAAGATCAGTACAAAATCCGACCAGATGATTTTTCTCCTGATAAGTTAACTCGGAGCCATCAGTGTAGTGGGTTTTGTCTACCATGTTCCGCACATTTTTTGAACAATCAAAATAAGCTGTCAATGGAAATAAGTTGTCAACTATTTTGAAATAAACAATATAAATTAGTTAATAATTAACTATGTTTGAGAAACTCACATAGCGGTAGAACTGCAGGCGTATCAACAAGGACCCAAATGTCCATATTGTCTTGGTCGATGTCAGGATCACCAAGATCCATGGTGACAAGCATACCCTCATCAAAACCATACATCTTGCAAAATGCTTCCCAATTTTTGCAACCAAAATGGGTTACGCTCTCAGCATTATACATATTTACTTCAAAATCCACATCATGATGTGTCCTTAGGTGAATTTTCTTCGTTTCAAAATTTTCATGATCTTCAAAATCCATCCTCTCCAAGACATAGCGTCTTGCATGGCATGGGATAAACTATACGCGAATTGTAAAAGATGAAATTACACGTTGAAATAGTTGAAGTCATGCTTAATTATGAAAAAAACACTTGTCGTCGTTGCGTACCGTTTCAACTTCGAAGGTCTCCTCGAGCTTAATGCTGAAGCGCCGATCATCGTCCAGGTGAGGCCTGTCGCACAGACCTCGACCGTCGTGGCACCAGTCGCACTCCCCCGGGAGACTTTCGTCGTCCGATGACGACATTTCCTATGTTCATAATTCAAAACTACATCATCTCTGTTGGGTCCAATAAGATAATCCACAGTGTGGTGAAAACACGCCCTTCGAACTGGTTTGAGCAATTGGTGAATGGAGATGGTCTAAGATTTTCAGTAGTAAGAAGTGAAGTGGTAATTTTGAGAGCAAATGGTTAGGATGAGTGGTTCCTACTTAATTAAGTACTAAGACCCCGGCCCATGCATTAGTCACAAGTACCCCATATGTCCTATTTTTAGCAAAGTCATGCTAAAATTCATGGAAAATTTCAGCATGACCTTTGCTGAAAATAGGACATATGGAGTACCCGAATTTGCCGGAACGGAAGTTAATCGACATTCCAGCAAACTCAAGGGCCTCTCGGGGTACAGCAGCAGCATCACAAGTTGACAAAATTCCCAAGTAGTACAGTAGCAGCATCACAAGTAGTACCAATGAACATATAGTCCAGCACATTCTGAATTTCGATAAATGACAGCAAGTTAACTCATGCTGACAGCAACAAACTTATAACAACATAAATGAAATTGTAGTTCATACACAACACGTGGCCACATGGCTGCTCCCTCCCTCTCTCTCTCTCTCTTAGTTTGCTGGAGAGCAGCTTGATGACATTGCTAATCCATATTTACCCACTGGACTGGAGTAGTACTAACTGATCCATTAGTAAATTAATTAAGATAAATAGTTAGGTTAATCAGTGAAAAGCCAGTAAAAAAATGGCGCCACCAGTCAGTGTGCACTCCAAACATCAACTCTGACCACTGGTGAGGTGATAACAACACATATATTCCCTTCCAAAAAGAAAAAAGAAAGAAATGTATGCATGGACACATTGCTCATCATCAGTCTAGAATAGGTAGCACATGCATCTGCTACTGTTTATAATTAGCCCCCTCCCTCCCTAACTAACTAGAGTAATTACAGACTTGCTGTCAACATCACAAGTAGTACCAATGGAAGTGGAGCATTACTACTCTACAGAAAGATAACGCAATGTAACAAAAGTGTAACTCTATCTATCTACAATGAGTGGAAATGGCCAAGCCTAAACAACTTACTACTAGATTGATTAAGCATGTGGATTTGTCAATGATTAATATTAGATAAGTGTAACTCTGAAATGAAAGACCATATAGATAAAACAATGCAACAGAAATGAAAGACCATGTGGATTTTCTCAGAACTTTAAGCGCAAATGTCAAGAGCACAGAGTACACATTCTCAAAGAGAAGTTCAGTTCTGCAATCGACAAACCAGACACTTTAATTTTTATCAAGAAAGGGTTTACCCCTCCGATTTCCATTAAGAGAAACCAACAGCAAACTACAAGAACCAGTTATGTTACAAAGATAAAACCAAAAGCTACTTACTACAGGAGCTTATGTCTGGACCTGATGACAACACTGCTTATGGACCCTTATAACGCTAAAAAAGTCGAGAGATTTTACAGAACAGAACTTAGTTACCAGCTTATCGACCTCGTTACAGATAATCCTTTTGTAGGTACCGTCCTTGATGCTTTTCTTTGGAGGTGATTGTGTTTTGTTATACGCAACAAAACTTGAATTAGAATATTTCCAAATCATAAACAGACAATAAAATGCAAATTTGGAGAAATTTGAGCAAATAGATGAATTGTGTAGGTATGCATGGATTTAAGATTATTTGTTCAAAGCCGATTTGTCAATGATTAATATGATATCTCAATTTCCACCAAATAATACATTTGTTATACACCACATTTTCTTTTCCTTTGGAAAGGAAAAAATCACACTGGAGATTTGCCCCCCAAGAAAAGTAATGGTATCAAAATGGGGCTGCTAAACTAATCTGATGTCAGAAATCCTCAATGGAACTGGTATTCCCACAACACTGTCCTGCTTGTGTTTAGTTGGGATATTGTACTGCACAAAAGGAACATTCCTTCAATGTGCTTGAGAATGCATGTACTACTATGAGGTCCTTACTGATTATTAAATTGAAGCACTACATCCATCAAGACTATCTCTAAAATGCATTAATGCCCCAAAATAAATACCAGTGAAAATTGAACCCAACACTGTCCTGCTTATGTTTGGTTGTAAGATTATAATAAATAAAAAGATTAGTTCATCGATGTGATTGACAATACATGTCTTGTGAGAGGCCCTTTCAAATATTAAAATAAAGTACTGCCTCATGAATAAAACTAACTCTAAAATGCCTTAATACCCCCAAAAATGTACAACTGCGGGGTGGTGCTGCTGGAGATGCTGTCGGGGCGGCGGGCGCTGGACAAGAAGAAGGAAGGAGGAAGGAGGAGAGGGACCTGGGCGGGCGCGGCCGGTCGCCGGAGGGGTCGGGGTCGGCGGCGACGTCGAAGGGATGGCTCGAGGGCGTCCGAGCTCGTCCGGGTCCTCGTAGTCGAAGAGGAAGACGACGGCGGTCCTCCTGGGCGCCTCGGTTGGTCGTGGGGAGGCCGGCGGCCACGTGCTTCGCGGGTCGGCGCGGGGGCGGCGGCGCGGGGGAGCTGCAGTGGTGGGGGCGTGGGGGCGGCGGGGTCGGGGAGTTACTGGCGAGGGAGAGGGACGAAGGGGATCTGGCGAGGGAGAGGGAGGAATTAGAATGTTTTTTAGATAGCAATGGCGCACCAGCCAGAGGTGCGCCATAAGTAATTTTATTATTATTATTATTATTATTTTTTGTTGCATCTAATAATTTTTTAGAAAATGAATATGAATATGAAATAGTAATAATTTTTTATAAAAACAGTAATAATTTTTTGTGACGGTGGAGCGGGCCGGGGAGGGTGCGGGGGGTCGTCGGCGGCGGTGGAGCGGGCCGGGGAGGGTGCGGTGGGTCGTCGTCGGCGGTGGAGCAGGGGAGGGTGCGGTGGGTCGTCGGCGGCGGTGGAGCGGGGGAGGGTGCGGGGGGTCGGCGGCGGCGGCCGGTGGAGCGGGGTAGAGGGTGCGGGGGGTGCTCGGCGGCGAGGGGGACCGGATCTGGCGAGGTGGGTAGCGATCGAGATGGAGGGGGATCGAGATCAAGTGTCCATGAAATATACACTAATGGCGCACCGGGGAACAGCTCGCCATTACTAGTTTAAACTAGTAATGGCGCACTATACACTGGTGCGCCATTAGTAGTTTTGCAAAAAAAATATAGTAGTGGCGCACTATGAGGCCAGTGCGCCATTACTAGTTAGAACTAGTAATGGCGCACTGTGCCATGGTGCGGCATTAGTATGTTTGGAAAAAAAATGTTACTAGTGGCGCACCGTGTGTCTGGTGCGCCATTAGTGTCTTTCACACTAATGGCGCACCGGCACATGGTGCGCCACTGCTATATAGTAGTGGCGCACCACATGTCTGGTGCGTCATTAGTGGCCATTCCATCTATAGCCCTTTTCCTAGTAGTGCAAGATTTAACCTATCATAAAGCACCTCTCCCATTGCAAGAAAAATTAATCTAGTTGGCCAAACCAAATCAATAGATCAGAGGAGAAATACAAAGCTATAATATTCATGCATAAAGAGTTCAGATAAGACTCAAATAATATTCATAGATAATCTGATCATAAACTCACAATTCATCGAATCCCAACAAACACACCGCAAAAAATGGTTACATAGAATAGAACTCCAAGAACATCTAGGAGAACATTGTATTGAAGATCAAAGAGAGAGAAGAATCCATATAGCTACTAGCTATGGACCCATAGGTCAGTGGTAAACTACTCAAACGTCATCGAGCGGCAGCAAGGTTGATGTAGAAACCCTGTGTGATCGATTCCTCCTCCGGCAGAGTGCCAGAAAAGGCCTCCAGATGGGATCTCACGGGACAGGAACTTGCGGCGGCGGTAAAAGTGTGTCAGGGTGCTCTCTGTTGGTTTCCTGATTTTAGATAATTTATAGAGGCGAAATTAGGTCAAACGAAGCGAAGACGGGCCCACGAGGCACCAGGGCATGCCCTGGTGGCTTGTGGGCTACTCCTTCATCTTCTGACTTCCTCCCGAAGCTTCTAGGGCCCCTTATGTCCAAAAAGGTCATCAAAAAGTTTTGTGGCATTTGGACTTCGTTTGGTATTGATATCCTGGAAAACCAAAAACAAGCAAAAAACAACAACTGGCACTTGACACTAAGTTAATAGGTTAGTCCCAAAAAATGATATATAATGACATATAAAACATCCAAGATTGATACTATAATAGCATGAAACAATAAAAAATTATAGATACATTGGAGACGTATCAAACTACAGGTAGGAGAAGATTTTTCCTAAGCAAAATTATGACTCTGAACAAGCCAGGTCGGTTCTGCGGGACCCGTTGGTCGACCTGCGAGGTGCAGACATGGAATTTTTTGCTTTAACTGACCCCTGACCGGCTCTGTGGGACACGTCGTCGCCTGCGGGATGCCGACATGGAAATTTTTGTTTAACAACCCCTAGGTCGGCTCTGTGGGACCTGTAGGTCGAATGTGAGATGCCGACATGGAAATTCGATGTATATGCCATATCGATGACAAGGTTGGTCTTTTTAATATGCTCTGATCTGAATCCACATAGTTGAGTTAACCAGTCGTCGACTGCAAGCTCCACGATAAATTATTGTGTAGTGTTTCCGAGATCAGCCCCAACCGATTTGTTCGGTACCCATTGGCGTAGTTGATCGATAACTAGGCCATCCGACCTATTTAGGTCAAAACACAAGTCTGTTAGAGAGATTTTTGGAGGGCGAGGAAATAGTCCTTGGGCAGGGTTCTTCTAGTTCGGGGACCTACCTTTTTCTGGTCTAATTTATGGCTAGTCTGGCCTAGTCGTATCAACATGCCTCAGTAATATCGAGGACTTATGTAAATTTGTGATGGTTGTGCTTAAAGTCAAGCCCTGCAACCAACATTGTCGGCTATTTCATCATTCTTCCACTCTAGAGGGCGCTCACCAATCTTTGGGGATGGTGCAGGCCTATTATTCGGGTATAATGGTTCGTCCAGTTGCCGTGGCCGGCCACAGGGGTCCTGACGGGGTGGAAAAAAGTGTATAAACATGTAAAGTTTGACAAGCTACTTTTTACCAGGTAAATAAAAATTTCTTTTGAGTTTTTTTATTTTGACTCAATCTTATGTTTAAGTGCGTAGTTAACTAGTCTTCGGCTTTCACTATAAGATAAACTCTTAGACTGTTTTCTCATTTGAGCCGTTAGCTGATGTCTCGGTGCCCGGAGGGGGCTAAACAAAGGAAAACAAGGCAACCCAACCTGTAAGGCCTAAACGTAAGCTTTGTCAGAGAGCATTTCTTATGATGGGCCAGTAAATAGCATCTGAGTAGTATTTTGCGCATCAAGGTCCTCCCTATCCCGGTGTCAGTCGTGGTCATGACAACTGAGCAACTTTTCTATTGCGACATCGGACATCTCGAGCACCGTCATGAAAACTAGTCAAGTGACTTATCAAAAAGTTCCTGTTTAACACAAGCAAGCTTTATGGTTTGAGTTGTGTAACTTATTCTCCTTCCAACCTGCCGATCAAATTTGCGCATGTTGTGACAGCAGCTTTCGGCTTCTCCCACCTGAGGTACTTTTTCAGTTTAATTAGAAGTAACAATCACAAAGGTGCTCCTAGTACACCCTTAGCCGAACATGCGAAAACGTAGGGGTAAGCACATGAGCCAGGTAATCCAGCTATTGACCCAAGACACAACTCAAAATCGGTGCATATAGTGGCATAATATTCAAGGAAGTGGTCGTCGGCTTCGTGGAGCGTCATGACATTTTGAGATTCAGTGGTGCAACCTGTGGTGCCATTCATGGCATCCTATGAGGTATGTGACATGGAGTAATATGAGTTATCCTTGTTTCCTTCCACTAATGGGTACGACGACCCATCTGAGCTTTTGACATTTTCGGATAGAATTGGCTACACATAGCCTGGATAGTTCTTTGCCCCCAAAGCTTAATGCTTGGGTTCTAAGGTCTGGCATGTCGCCTGTTCCTCCAGCCTATGGCAAGTGCTTTACTACCTCCTTTGGGGTTGCTGGTACTAACGGGTTCCAAGCCATAGTTTCCCTATTCTCATGGGGGAGTGCACATAACACATTTTCCTCTTTGATGATGCATGCATGTTGAGGTGGTGCCGCATTGCAGTCGTATTTTTTATTAACCTTCACACATAAAGCGGTGCAAAACTGAAGTAATTTTTTTTGCACAATAAATTGATGTGAAATAAACATTGGAAGAAGGTTTAGCCTCGACGCCAAAGTCAGACTGGCAAGGTTGCATCACAGGGTAGCCGATATCGGCATGATATAGTGGTGGCGCAATGCGGTCGATGTCGGCTCAGCTGAGGGATAGCGCGGTGATGCTGGATCATGAAACTTGAGGAGGTGATGAGGCAACTTCATTGACAAAGGCGGGATGACGACGTTGCCTCATCGAGGTGGCGGCGTACTGTAACATCCCAAATTTTCAATTTGGAATGTTATACATTAGATCATCATTGCATATCATATTTTATTGCATTTTTGGTTTGATCCTAGAAATTCTACGCAACTCAAGGACCCACGGAGAGAGTTGGGGATTTCGTTATTTTCATATTTGGGTTTTCTCAAAATTTGAAAATAGGATCATTTGATTTTATTTATTTTATCTTCAATTATTTCATTTATAAAAATAAGAGAGAGGGAATAAAATGACTTTCCCCAAAATAAGAAATATTGAGGATTTAATAAAAAAATCAAATCTTATTTTATTTGGAGTTTTGCTATTTTATTTGAATTTAGGAAAATTGCACATTTTTCAAAATTGCATTTTAGGGCCAAGAAAATGTTCATATTGTTCTAAATATTTTATTTAGACGGTGAAAAATTTATTTTGGCATTTTTAGAATTTTATTTTATTTTCTAGAAATTTTCTCAGTTTCGGCGGAATTGTTTAAAAAAAACTCCCGCGCGCCCGACTGGGCCGAAGCCGCCTCCCGCCGCCGTCTCCGGATCGGAGACCGCCGCCGCCGCCCGAGTCCGGGAGGAGCACGCCTCCCGAGGCACCCCTTCCCCAAGCCGCGCTGCCCCCCTCCTTAAATAGCCGCCGCCGCCCAAGTTCTTCACCTTGGGGATCGCCATTGCTTCTAGTGGAGAAGAAGGATGGATCGTTAAGGATGGTTGTTGATTATCGAGGACTGAATGAAGTGACCATCAAAAACAAGTACCCACTGCCGATGATCAATGATCTGTTGACCTATTGCAAGGAGCTAAGGTATTTTTCAAGATCGATCTGCGATCAGGATACCATCAGTTGAAGATTCGAGAGCAGGATATACCTAAGACGGCTTTACCACCAGGTATGGGCTGTACGAGTATACCGTTATGTCATTTGGTCTGACTAACGCACCTGCCTATTTCATGAACCTGATGAACAAGGTGTTTATGGAGTTTCTGGATAAGTTCATCGTGGTGTTCATTGATGAAATTTTGGTCTACTCCAAGAATGAAGAGGAGCATAAGGAACATTTGCGTGTGGTACTTGAGAAGCTCAGAGAACATCAGTTATACGCCAAGTTCAGCAAATGTGAGTTTTGGTTGAAGGAAGTTGGATTCCTCGGACATGTTATATCCGGAGAAGGAATAGCAGTAGACCCCACCAAATTCGACACCGTGACAAACTGGGAATCACCCACATCAGTTGGAGAGATCCGGAGTTTTCTTGGACTTGCAGGATACTACCGGAGATTCATTGAGAATTTCTCGAGGATTGCTAAGCCCATGACGGAGCTGTTGAAGAAGGACACCAAGTTCAACTGGACTGAGGAATGTGAAGCTAGTTTCCAAGAGTTGAAGAAACATTTGGTTACATCACCAGTGTTGATTCTGCCAGATCAGCGCAAGGATTATGAAGTATACTGCGATGCTTCTCGTCGAGGACTTGGAGCAGTGCTTATGCAGGAAGGAAGAGTAGTTTCATATGCTTCACGACAGCTTAAACCCCATGAGATGAATTACGCTATGCATGATTTGGAGTTAGCAGCCGTAGTACATGCGTTGAACTCATGGAGACATTTTCTCATCGGAAACCACTGTGAGGTGTACACGGATCACAAGAGTTTGAAATACATCTTCACGCAGAAGGAGTTGAATCTCAGGCAAAGGAGATGGTTGGAGCTCATAAAGGATTATGATATGAGATTGCATTATCACCCCGGAAAGGCTAACGTAGTAGCAGATGCGTTGAGCCGCAAGAGCCATGTCAACACACTCATGACCGGAGAGTTAACGAAGGAATTAGCCGAGGATCTTCGCGAGCTATGTTTGGAAATAGTTCCGAGAGGCTATGTTGCAGCATTGGAGATACAGTCTACTCTGATGGATAAGATCAGAGAAGCTCAGAAGACAGACAAGGAGATTGCCGGAATAAAGGAAAGGATGAGCAAAGGAAAAGCCAAGGGATTTCGTGAGGACGAGCACGATACCTTATGGTTTGAGGACTGCGTTTATGTGCCTAATGACCCGGAGATCAGGAAGTTGATTCTGTAGGAGGCTCATGACTCGCCATATTCGATTCACCCAGGAAATACCAAGATGTATTTGGATTTAAAGGATACTTTCTGGTGGACCGGAATGAAGAAGGATATTGCGGAGTATGTAGCAGTTTGTGATGTATGTCAGAGAGTGAAGGCAGAGCATCAGAAGCCAGCAGGATTGCTACAGCCATTGCCGATACCCGAATGGAAGTGGGATAAACTAGGCATGGATTTTATCACGGGATTGCCCAGGACTCGTTCAGGCTATGACTCAATATGGGTTGTAGTCGATCGTTTGACGAAGGTAGCTCATTTCATCCCAGTGAAGACCACTTACACCAGTGCTAAGTTGGCAAAGATATACATGACCAGAATCGTATGTCTGCATGGAGTTCCGAGGAGCATTGTATCAGATAGAGGAACCCAGTTTACCTCAAAGTTCTGGCATCAGTTACATGAAACTTTGGGTACCAGGCTAGAATTCAGTACAGCCTTTCATCCACAGACAGATGGACAGACCGAGAGAGTCAATCAGATTCTAGAGGACATGCTGAGAGCTTGTGCGCTAGATTATGGATCTAGTTGGGATGATAACTTGCCATATGCAGAGTTCTCTTACAACAACAGTTGTCAATCCAGTTTGAAGATGGCCCCTTTCGAAGCTTTGTACGGAAGGAGGTGTAGAACACCATTGTTATGGGACGAAGTTGGAGACCGCCAGTTGTTTGGACCAGATTTGATTAAGGAGTCTGAACAGAAGGTGAAGTTGATTCGCGATAGGCTCAAGGTAGCCCAATCCAGACAGAAGAGCTATGCGGATTCAAAACGTAAGGAGACAGTTTACGAAATCGGAGACAGAGTTTATCTTCGTGTATCTCCACTTCGGGGAGTTAAGCGCTTTGGAGTTAAGGGAAAGTTAGCGCCACGTTTTGTAGGACCATACAAAGTTTTGGAGCGTATGGGAGAAGTTGCTTACAAGTTGGAATTACCCGAAGGATTGTCAGGAGTTCACGATGTGTTCCACGTTTCCCAGTTGAAGAAGTGCCACGCAGAGATGGCTGATATACCACTGAGAGATACAGTGCCACTGGAGGCGATTCAGTTGGATAGTGATTTGACTTATGAGGAGAAACCAGTCAAGATTCTTGAGTATGCTAGCCGAGTCACCCGCAGCAAGGTTATCAAGTTTTGCAAAGTTCAGTGGAGCCACCATACCGAGGATGAAGCCACCTGGGAGCGAGAGGAAGATCTACGGAAGGACCACCTCACCTATTTTCTAGCCAACCCGAATCTCGAGGGCGAGATTCATCTTAAGGGGGGTAGGTTTGTAACATCCCAAATTTTCAATTTGGAATGTTATACATTAGATCATCATTGCATATCATATTTTATTGCATTTTTGGTTTGATCCTAGAAATTCTACGCAACTCAAGGACCCACGGAGAGAGGTTGGGATTTCGTTATTTTCATATTTGGGTTTTCTCAAATTTTGAAAATAGGATCATTTGATTTTATTTATTTTATCTTCAAGTATTTCATTTATAAAAATAAGAGAGAGGGAATAAAATGACTTTCCCAAAAATAAGAAATATTGAGGATTTAATAAAAAAATCAAATCTTATTTTATTTAGAGTTTTGCTATTTTATTTGAATTTAGGAAAATTGCACGTTTTTCAAAATTGCATTTTAGGGCCAAGAAAATGTTCATCTTGTTCTAAATATTTTATTTAGACGGTGAAAAATTTATTTTGGCATTTTTAGAATTTTATTTTATTTTCTAGAATTTTTCTCAGTTTCGGCGGAATTGTTTTTAAAAAAAAACTCCCGCGCACCCGACTGGGCCGAAGCCCAGCCGAACTAGGCCGGTCCGCCCGCGCCATCGCCTCCCGCCGCCGTCTCCGGATCGGAGACCGCTGCCGCCGCCGCCCGAGTCCGGGAGGAGCACGCCTCCCGAGCCACCCCCTTCCCCAAGCCGTGCCCCCTCCTTAAATAGCCGCCGCCGCCGCCCCTCACCCCACCACCGAACCCGCAGCCCCGCCGCCGGAACCCGCCCCGCCGCTGGAGCCGCACCACCGCCGAGCCGCCCCGCCGCCCAAGGTCGCCGCCGCCGCCGGGAAAGCCGCCGCCGCCGACGCCCGCAGCCCCGCCGCCCCACGCCGCCTCCCGTCGCCCCGCCGGAGCCCCGAGCCGAGGTAGCCGCCCGCCGCCCGGTTTTCTGAAGAAAGTCGATTCTGTTTTTTTAGAAAACCCTAGGTTTTTTTAGATCGGTTTTGTTTTGTTTTTTCGGTTTTCTTATTTAGCGAGCGTTCGCTTGTTGTTCGTTTTAACGAACGCGTTCATCGTTTAGTTACAGTTAACGAACGCCCGTTCGTTAAACTGTTCGTCAGTTTTTCTTTTTCTTGGATTTTCTGTGATTATTTCTGATCGCGATTTCCGATCTGTTTTTCATTTTGGTTTAACTTTTCGCTCGTTTGTCGGAATCAGGCGATTCAAGCGCCTAGAGTTTCGTCTCGAAACCCTCTTTCTGTTTAACCAACTCAAACAAGTTTTGCTACTGTAAAATTTGACTTAGGTGCAGATTAGTAAACGAAGCTTGTTTCTTTCGCCGTTTGACTTTCGTTGCTTCATTTGATTTGATTCTTTTTGCAAACCGGAGTTCTTAAGTTGAACTTCTGGTTAGATCTCTTATTTGAGTTTTACTTGTGCATTAGACGAGTACTTATTATATGCTTGTTTGTTTGTGATAGAGTACCCGGAGTGCGCCGCTTGCTACTTCGAATCCCTAGGTTTCACGGATCATCAGCAAGGCAAGTAACACTTTGATCATACCTCTTTTCATACCCAGTTTTATTGCATTAGATCAATCCTCAAACAATTGCATGATTAGGATTTGATTAAATTGTGGGTTGGGAAGTAGCTGATGAGGTAGAACCTATTGCCCTGTTTATTACCAGACCCTTGGGAGTTACTTCTACGTTTGCTTATATTGCTATGCTATACTAGTAGACGTGGATTGGGAGAGTGTATCCATGACAGATGTGAGATTGTTAATTAATGGTTCAATTTAAGGTGGCTACTTAAACACACATCTGGGTGGACTGAGGCACCTGGGTATTCCAGCGATTGCCTGTTTTTTTATGGACCGCCACCCAGGCTTAAAGGGATCATGAGATTATTCATGCTAGAAACTTCCGTGTGCAGCCACAAGCTATTATGGGCTCTAGCATAGTTGATTAAGTTGTGTGAACTCTTACAGTGGTAGACTAGCAGATGTAGGGGTTGTAGGTGGTACTGTCTACCCGATCGTAAGGTGCAAACGCTTCTGAAAGACTATGTCTCGGTCATCCGTTTCTCAAACATCATGTAGTGCGAGAATCCCAACGGAGGAGATCGAGTCTTGTGGGGAAAAGTGCGCAAACCTCTGCAGAGTGTATAAACTAATCATGGTTAGCCGTGTCCCCGGTTATGGACAACTTGAGTATCTAGTACTTAGATTATCATGTGAATCTCATCATGTTACTTTAATTAATTTTGTTGGGATTAATGTTGAAACTTAATTGGGATTGAGATGGTGTCACCCATTCTCAATGTTTAACAACCACCATGATAGTTAAATAAAATTTATTCCTTTGCAGTAGGGAAAAATTGGCTTTTCGCAAAACTGTAACCATAGAGCTTTCCACCAGCCAAATATGCATGTAATATAGCATTATTCTGTTCATTACTCTCTATGTGTTACATTGCCAGCATATTCCATGTGCTGACCTGTTTTCGGGCTGCAACGTTTCATGTTGCAGACTTTTCAGACGACGAGTAAGGTGCCTTAGGTCGTGGTTCTATACTCAGTGATGCTGCTGGAGTTGATGGACTCGCTTATCTTCCTAGTCTTCCGTTGTTATAGTTTTTAGAAGGCCTTAAGCCATATTTATTGTATTAAGTTTGCTTTTGAGACATTCGATGTAATAAGTGTGTGATTGCTACTTTGTTATAAATCCTTCGAGTACTGTGCGTGTCAGCATTACTGATCCAGGGATGACACTGATGCACTGAGACTTGACCGTCTCAGGTCTGGTCGCTACACGTACTGATACGTCTCCAACGTATCTATAATTTTTTATCGTTCCATGCTGTTTATTTATCAATCTTGGATGTTTTATAGTCATTTTATATCATTTTTTGGTACTAATGCCAAGTGCCAGTTGTTGTTTTTTCCATGTTTTTTACATCATAGGAAATCAATATCAAACGGAGTCCAAATGCCACGAAACTCCACGATGATTTTTTATGGGCCAGAAGGAAGGCAATGGGCCCTGGTTGCACCTGGGGGGTGCCCCGAGGGGGGCACAACCCACCAGGGTGCGCTAGGAGGCCCTGGCGCGCCCTGGTGGGTTGTACCCACCTCAGGTGCCCCCCGGATTGCCTCTTTGCTCTATAAATAACCCAAAAATACTAGAACCCTAGAAGCGTCGACGAAATATTCATCCAGCCGCCGTAGAGTCCAAAACCACCAGATCCAATCTAGACACCATCATGGAGGGGTTCACCACTTCCATTAGTGCCTCTCCGATGATGCGTGAGTAGTTCTTTGTAGACCTTCGGGTCCGTAGTTAGTAGCTAGATGGCTTCCTCTCTCTCGCTGAATTCTCAATACAATGGTCTCTTGGAGATCCATATGATGTAACTCTTTTGCGATGTGTTTGTTGGGATCTAATGAACTTCGAGTTTATGATCAGTTATATCTTTTTATATCCATGAAAGTTATTTCAGTTTCTTTGATCTCTTATATGCATGATCTCTTATAGCCTCGTATTTCTTCTCCGATATTTGTTTTTTTGGACAACTTGATCTATTTATCTTGCAATGGGAAGAGGTGCTCGGTAGTGGGTTCGATCTTACGGTGCTTGATCCCAGTGACAGAAAGGAAACCGACACGTATGTATCGTTGCTACTAGGGATAAAAAGATGGGATCTATATCTACCGCCATAGATAAACGGATCTTGTCTACATCATGTCATCGTTCTTATTGCATTACTCCATTTTTCCATGAACTTAATACACTAGATGCATGCTGGATAGCGGTCAATGCGTGGAGTAATAGTAGTAGCTGCAGGCAGGAGTCGGTCTACTAATCTTGGACGTGATGCCTATGTAATGATCATTGCCTGGATATCGTCATAATTATTTGAAGTTCTATCAATTGCCCAACAGTAATTTGTTTACCCACCGTTTGCTATCTTTCTCGAGAGAAGCCACTAGTGAAACCTACGCCCCCCGGGTCTTCTTTCTCATATATTTGCTTTGTGATCTATTTTATTTGCTCTATTTATTCAGATCTATTAAACCAAAAATACAAAAATACTTTGCTGCACTTTATTTTATTTGCGATCTATTATTTCAATCTATTACAACTTTCTCCCGTCAACACGTGACAACCCCTTTAACACGTCAGGTTGCGAGGTGTTGTTATTTGTGTGCAGGGGCTGTTTACGTTGTGTTGCTTGGTTCTCCTACTGGTTTGATAACCTTGGTTTCATATCTGAGGGAAATACCTACCGCCGCTGTGCTGCATCATCCCTTCCTCTTTAGGGAAATACCGACGTAGCTTCAAGCGACATCAAAAGGAATTTCTGGCACCGTTGCCGGGGAGGATCTTCAACATAACCAGGTTCCTAATCACAAATCTCATCTCCTTGCAATTTACATTATTTGCCATTTGCCTCTCTTTTTCCTCTCCCCCACTTCACAAAAATTTGCCGTTTTATTCGCCTCTCTTTTTCCGTTCGCCATTTTCTCGTCAGATCTATTCTTTGCTTGCAATCATGAGTGATTTCGGTATGGCACCAACAGATGATGGCCTGACTCCTAGGATTGGATGTACAGGCAATCTGGATGCTAAAACTTTTATCTTGGGGTAAGGAAACGTTATGGGAAAAGAACGTATCCAAGAATTCTTCAATTGTGTTGGAAATCTGAGTCTTGATGATGCTCTTATACTTAAAACTACTAGATCTTATGCAGATGCTATTTCAGCACTAGTTCTGAAACTTGAAAGTAAATTTATCTGCACTCATCCTACTTTGCAAAGATTGTTTTTTGAGCTGCTCGAAATAAAGAATCCTAGAGCCAAAAAAGTTGGCCACTCTCGTTCTTATGCACGAGTTTGACTACATAATTCGTGAAGCTAGGGAAATCTTTGACTTTTATGGTATGAATCGTGAAAAACCCGTGATAGATGAAATTCTTTACAATAGTGACTATGCACTAAGGCATTTTCTTGGGGATAATAAGATCTTTGATGAGAATCTTAAAAAGGAGGTCCCCATTCTAGAAATAATCCAACAAGTTTTCAATAATGTTAATCAACACTATTCTTGGATTGTTGCGAGAAATCAAAGGGGTTATGATGAAAACCAACTAAGGAATGCTAAAGTTTCCATGGATGATATGTTTTATGTTGTGTTTACGAATCCCCAAGATGAAAATACCCCTAAGAAAACTAAGAAGAAGAAGGATGACAAAACATAGATCCTTGCCTTATGCCTAGCCAAGGGCGTAAAACTATAGCGCTTGTTGGGAGGCAACCCAATGAATAAAATTTATTTTTTGCTTTTTGATTTATGTCCTTGTGTGTTTGCACAATTATGCTACTGTTATGATTGTGTTTTTTGTGTTTTAGTTAGTGTTTGTGCCAAGTAAAGCCTTTAGGATCTTCTTGGGTGATAGTTGTTTGATCTTGCTGAAAAAGACAGAAACTTTGCGCTCACGAAAATAATTTTCATAAATCACCTAAACGATATTTTGCTCTGATTCTTTTTGCATAAGATTAATATACAAATTACCCTGGTCTTCCTAATTTGGTAGAATTTTTGGAGTTATAGAAGTATTCGCTAAAGTCAAATTACTACAGACTGTTCAGTTTTGACACATTCCGTTTTCTTTGTGTTGTGTGCTTATTTTGATGGCTCTATGGTTTTCTTTGATGAGTTTTTGCCATAGAAAAGTTGGAATATAGTATATATAATACAAAAAAATGAATCGGTTTGATACAACACTTATAGTAGTAGTTTGCTTTCTTATACTAACGGATCTCACAAAGGTTTTGTTGAGTTTTGTGTGATTGAAGTTTTCAAGTTTTGGGTTATCTTACGATGGATGAAGGAAGGATGCAAGATCATAAGCTTGGAGATGCCCCGGCATCGTAAGCTATTATACAAGAATGAGCAACCAACTAAGCTTGGGGATGCCCCCGAGTGGCATCCCCGCTTTCTTCCAACAACTATCGGTATTTTACTCGAGGCTATATTTTTATTCGTCACATGATATGTGTTTTTCTTGGAGCGTCTTGTATGATATGAGTCTTCACTTGTTTTATTTTGTGTTTTAAGTCATAAAGCCTTGCTAGACACAATTGTTTGAGAGAGCCAAAATTATATCATGACTTGTTAGAATTGCTCTCTGTGCTTCACTTAAATCTTTTATGAGCTAGGACTTGCTCTAGTGCTTCACTTATATCTTTTTGAGCACGGTGTGCTTTGTTATTTTTGAAGAAATGCTCTCTTGCTTCACTTAGATTTATTTGAGAGTTAGTAAAATTTTGAAAAAATTCTCTCTTGCTTCACTTAAATTATTTTGAGAGAAAGAAAATTTGTTATGCTCATGATCTTCACTTATATTTGTTTGAGCTTATGAAAAGCAATACATGAAAATTAGTCCCAAAGTGATAGATATCCAAGAAGGATAAAGTAAAAAAAATCTCATGAATATCATTGGAAAAAATAAACTTGATTCTTAGTAATAGTTTTGAGATGATGATGTGATATGTGAGTTATGTTGATGAGTAATTGTGCTTTAGTAAGAATATTGGTGTTAAGGTTTGTGATTCCCTATGCATGCGTGAAAGTCAATAATCATGCAATGAAATTATATCCTACTTGTGGTGCATTATTTGGTGTTAATTATGCTTAATGCTTGCTTATGAGATTATTCATTTCTTGGTTGGTCGCTTCTCAATCTTTTTGATAGCCCTCATTTTGCACCAAGTATGACCTCTACTTGTGCATCCAAAATCCTTTAAACAAGTTTTGCCACATGAGTCCACTATATCTACCTATATGCGGTATTCTTTTGCCGTTCTAAGCAAATTTGCATGTGCCATCTCTAATTTTCAAAATAATCTTCTCTTCTGTGTGTTTGTTTCGCTCGCAGAACGGTAACGGGGGGCTAATATTTTCCATGCTAGATGTGTTATTCTCACGACGAGTGTTTATTCACTAGTCATTGCACGAGAGTAAGTCAAAGGTTTTAGGGATGCCCAGTCCCGAAATGCAAAAATGAATTTACTTTATGTTGTCAAATAATAAATTCCTTGGAAAGTGTTGGTATGGAGGGCACCCGTGGATACGGTTAGCCATGGAAAGTGGAAAAAGGAATAAACTTTATTTTCTATTTGGGAACCGCCTATGGCATATCTAGCATGGAAAGTGTTCGGAACTCTGAATCGTTTTCGTTGGTGGGATGGATACACCTCCCAAAATGTTTTTATCTCTATTTTTTTCTCTTTGAGCTCTGGCGCCTCTACAAATCCCTACTTCCCTCTGCGAAGGGCCTTTCTTTTACTTTATGCAATTTTTATTTTGATTTTGAGTCTCCATCTTCTCTTACAAAAAGCACCAACTAGGAGGCAATATGATCGTGCTTAAGTATTGGGTATAGTTAATATTCGAGTGTGTTTCATGAACGGATCAATGTTTGAGCATGATGGGCTAGGGATAACTTGTTTTAGCAATGATATTTTGAAAGACATGGTTGCTTGTTGATATGCTTGAGTATCTAAATTATTATGTCAAAACTAGACTATTGCTTTGAATCACATAAAAGTCCAAATGTCCATGCTAGAAAGAAAAGAATATGATATGACTTGATGAATATCACTCCACATCAAAATTTCTGTTTTTATCACTTACCTACTCGAGGACGAGTAGGAGTTAAGCTTGGGGATGCTGATACGTCTCCAACGTATCTATAATTTTTGATTGTTCCATGCTGTTTATTTATCAATCTTGGATGTTTTATAATCATTTTATAGTCATTTTATATCATTTTTTGGTACTAACCTATTGACATAGTGCCAAGTCCAGTTGCTGTTTTTTCCATGTTTTTTACATCACAGGAAATCAATATCAAACGGAGTCCAAATGCCACGAAACTCCACGATGATTTATTATGGGCCAGAAGGAAGGCAATGGGCCCTGGTTGCACCTGGGGGGGTGCCCCGAGGGGGGCACAACCCACCAGGGCGCGCCAGGAGGCCCTGGCGCCCCCTGGTGGGTTGTGCCCACCTCGGGTGGTCCCCGGACCGCCTCTTTGCTCTATAAATACCCGAAAAATACCAGAACCCTAGATGCGTCGACGAAATATTCATCCAGCCGCCACAGAGTCCAGAACCACCAGATCCAATATAGACACCATCACGGAGGGGTTCACCACTTCCATTGGTGCCTCTCCGATGATGCGTGAGTAGTTTGTAAACCTTCGGGTCCGTAGTTAGTAGCTAGATGGCTTCCTCTTTCTTGCTGAATTCTCATTACAATGGTCTCTTGGAGATCCATATGATGTAACTCTTTTGCCGTGTGTTTGTTGGGATCTGATGAACTTCGAGTTTATGATCAGTTATATCTTTTTATATCCATGAAAGTTATTTGAGTTTCTTTGATCTCTTATATGCATGATCTCTTATAGCCTCGTATTTCTTCCCCGACATTTGGGTTTTGTTTGGCCAACTTGATCTATTTATCTTGCAATGGGAAGAGGTGCCCGGTAGTGGGTTTGATCTTACGGTGCTTGATCCCAGTGACAGAAAGGGAACCGACATGTATGAATCATTGCTACTAAGGATAAAAAGATGGGATCTATATCTACTGCCATAGATAAACGGATCTTGTCTACATCATGTCATCGTTCTTATTGCATTACTCCGTTTTTCCATGAACTTAATACACTAGATGCATGCTGGATAGCAGTCGATGTGTGGAGTAATAGTAGTAGATGCAGGCAGGAGTCGGTCTACTAATCTTGGACGTGATGCCTATGTAATGATCATTGCCTGGATATCATCATAATTATTTGAAGTTCTATCAATTGCCCAACAGTAATTTGTTTACCCACTGTTTGCTATCTTTCTCCAGAGAAGCCACTAGTGAAACCTACGGCCCCCGGATCTTCTTTCTCATATATTTGCTTTGCGATCTATTAAACCAAAAATAAAAAAATACTTTGCTGCACTTTATTTTACTTGCGATCTATTATTTCAATCTATTACAACTTTCTCCCGTCAACACGCAATTCCTGGTGCCGTACCCTGAAAGGGATTGACAACCCCTTTAACACGTCGGGTTGCGAGGTGTTGTTATTTGTGTGCAGGGGCTGTTTACGTTGTGTTGCTTGGTTCTCCTACTGGTTCGATAACCTTGGTTTCATATCTGAGGGAAATACCTACCGCCACTGTGCTGCATCATCCCTTCCTCTTCGGGGAAATACCGACATAGCTTCGAGCGACATCACGTACTATAGCCGAAGTTGATTACTCGCACACATGAAGTAGTGCAAGCCAGAAAAGATAGTAATAGTAATATCTCTGCAGAATTAATTCATGTGAAGTAAATTTTTAAAGTGATGTAGCCTGGCGACGAGGATGTCGCGAGTCAGAGTTCTTGGAGCAGGTCAATGTGGCGATGTGGGAGCCCCCGAGCTAACTGACGTGATGAGAAGGTCGACATGATGGGTAGAGAGGGTTGGACCAATAGAGTGATAACGCGGCCCGGTCGATGCCGGTGGGATGATGACATCGGCCTGACGAGTTGGCAGCATAATGTGGCCACAACTATTTTTCATGCATGCATAAAGCTGCTCAAAACAGAAAATAATAAGTTCCTCTCTGTAATTTATGTATGCGAAATAAATAATCAAATATATATGGCATGGGCATCGAAATCAGATCTACGGAGTAGCAGTGCAGAGATGTCGACGCATGTCAGAATTCATGGGAAGACGACGTCGGTGTGATGCGATGATGGTGTGATGTGGTCCAAATTTGTGATGCAAATTGTATTGCCTACCGACATCATAGAACATTTGCATACACAAGATAGTGCAAACTGATAGAAAATATGTCGGCACTAATAATCCGGAAGGCTTGTTTAACACATATAATGCATGACTGAACTAAAAATTAAATAAATTTCGAAAAATTAAGCTCGAAAGTGACTTAGCCAGTTTTATGTTCCAGGCATTGATGACTTGGTCCGAGTTTGCGGCGGGACAAGGTCCCAGCCCCCAAGCCGGACTCGAGGTGGCCGAGCGAGGAGCTTGGCTTGACGAAGTGGTGACACAACACTGCTGGTGTGGCAAGGTGAAGCCCCTGGTCCAAATGAGGTGACACAGTGATGTCTACTACGCAACCTTCTTCTTGTAGACGTTGTTGGGCCTCCAAGTGCAGAGGTTTGTAGGACAGTAGCAAATTTACCTCAAGTGGATGACCTAAGGTTTATCAATCCGTGGGAGGCGTAGGATGAAGATGGTCTCTCTCAAACAACCCTGCAACCAAAGAACAAAGAGTCTCTTGTGTCCCCAACACACCCAATACAATGGTAAATTGTATAGGTGCACTAGTTCGGCGAAGAGATGGTGATACAAGTGCAATATGGATAGTAGATATAGGTTTTTGTAATCTGAAAATATAAAAATACCAAGGTAGCAAGTGGTAAAAGTGAGCAAAAACGGTATTTCAATGCATTGAAACAAGGCCTAGGGTTCATACTTTCACTAGTGCAAGTTCTCTCAACAATGATAACATAATTAGATCATATAATCCCTCAACATGCAACAAAGAGTCACTCCAAAGTCACTAATAGCGGAGAACAAATGAAGAGATTATTGTAGGGTACGAAACCATCTCAAAGTTATTCTTTCTGATCGATCTATTGGGATATTCCTATAAGTGTCACAAACAACCCTAGAGTTCATACTAAAATAACACCTTAAGATACACATCAACCAAAGCCCTAATGTCACCACAAGTATCCGCGGGTTTCATTATACAATATGCATCACACAATCTGAGATTCATCTATTCAAACCAACACAAAGAACTTCAAAGAGTGCCTCAAAGTTTCTACCGGAGAGTCAAGACGAAAACGTGTGCCAAACCCAATGCATAAGTTCACATGGTCACAGAACCCGCAAGTTGATCACCAAAACATACATCAAGTAGACCACGTGAATATCCTATTGTCACCACAGATGAGGACATGCAAGACATACATCAAGTGTTCTCAAATCCTTAAAGACTCAATCCAATAAGATAACTTCAAAGGGAAAACTCAGTCCATTACAAGAAGGTAGAGGGGGAGAAACATCATAAGATCCATCTATAATAGCAAAGCTCGCGGTACATCAAGATCGTGCCAAATCAAGAACACGAGAGAGAGATCAAACACATAGCTACGGGTACATACCCTCAGCCCCGAGGGTGAACTACTCCCTCCTCGTCATGGAGAGCACCGGGATGATGAAGATGGCCACCCGTGATGATTTCCCCCTCCGGCAGGGTGCCAGAACAGAGTCCCGATTGGTTTTTTGTGGCTACAGAGGCTTGCGGCGATGGAACTCCCGATCTACGTTTCTTTGGGGGGGTTCCTATATTTATAGGAATTTTTGGCGTCGGTTTCACGTCAGGGGGGTCCACGAGTCAACCACAAGGTCGGAGGGTGCGCCCAGGGGGGTAGGGCGCGCCCTCCACCCTTGTGGAGGCCTTGTGGCTCTTCTGTCCCAACACTTTTGCTTCGGGGGCTTCTTCTGGTCCATAAAAAATCACCGTAAATTTTCAGCTCAATTGGACTCCGTTTGATATTCCTTTTCTGCGAAACTCAAAAACAAAGAAATACAGAAACTGGCACTGGGCTCTAGGTTAATAGGTTAGTCCCAAAAATCATATAAAATAGCATATAAAACATCCAAGATATATAATATAATAGCATGGAACAATCAAAAATTATAGATACGTTGGAGACGTATCAAGCATCCCAAGCTTAATTCCTGCTCGTCCTCGAGTAGGTAAATGATAAAAATAGAATTTTTGATGTGGAATGCTATCAAGTGCACAAGTTTGATCAATGATAATTTCAATCACTTTTGCTATCATCATTATATATCGTAACAGTAGCTCATATCATAAAGCTTTTCATGATCAAGTAGCAAGCTATTCACATGTTAAAGCATATACCATAACTTTCTTGAAAACTAACAAACTATGTTCCCAGTCATCAAACAATTGCAATTCATCTTATTTTCAGGAAGGGTCTATGTAAGAGCTTTGATTTAGCAAATCCCACATACTCAACTATCATATAGTCTTCCATGATTGCTACCACTCAAAGCATATTTTTAGAACAAATAGCATCCATCGAACACAGAGAAAGATAGGGGCTTAATGTTTCGCCTCCCAACTTGTTTATCATATAGATAATTGCCAACAATAATAATTCATGATCAAATATATTTTAATGGACATATATGCTTAGATCTTTCCCCATCACATGATGCTTGCCAACTAAAGAGTAGGTTGGAACGATAAGGAATACTAGTGACTCTTGCATAAAAGTAAAAGATAGGCCCTTCGCAGAGGGAAGCAGGGATTTGCAGAGGTGCTAGAGCTCGAAGCTTTTAAAACAGAGATGAAAATAATTTTGAGAGGTATTCTTTCATTGTCAACATAAAAACAAAGAGTTCCCAATATCTTCCATACTAGATACATAATAGGCGGTTCCCAAACAGAAAGGTAAAGATTTTACTCCCCCATCACCAACAATCACATTCCATGGCTGGTCCGAAACAACGGGTACCGTCCAACTATCAACAATCCTGGGGGAGTTTTGTTTAATTTATTTGCGACTTTGTTTTTGATCTTTTGATCATAGGACCGGGCATCCCAATTACTAGCCATTTTCTCGTGAATGATGAGCGGAGTCCACTCATCGCGAGAATAACCCACCTAGCATGGAAGATACTAACAACCCCTAATCACTACATGAGCAGTTCGAGCATACAAAACATATTATTATTTGAAGGTTTAGAGTTTGGCACATGCAAATTTACTTGGAACGACAGGTAAATACCGCATATAGGTAGATATGGTGGACACTCATGGAAGAAACTTAGTTCAAGGATTTTGGATGCACAAGCAGTATCCCCGCTTAGTACCGAAATTTTGGCTAGCAAAGGATTCTAAACAGCAAGCACCACATGTTGGAGGATCCATAACAATATAACTTCTATACAAATATACCCAAGCATAGCTCATTATGTTGCCTTCCTTGTCCAACTTCAACTAATTTGCTCAGGTTTGAAAATAATTAATGGGGCTCACAATCATAGAAGATGTTTAAGATAGTATATTTATATGTGAAATCTCTCTTCCTTCAATATTCTTTCATGAATTGTTCAAGTGACCAATACAATGTTTGTTAACTCTCAATAAATTTACCACCTCTACTTATATGTGAAGTCATTACTCCCCATGGGATAAGCATATGAAACATATATAAATTCAGATTTATGATATTCAATTCATTCAACCATTTACTCATGGAATACAAGTGAAGCACGAGAATAAATGACAAACTACTCCAAAAAGATATAAGTGAAGATGAATGAGTAGACAAATAATTATTTAGCCATGTGAGGACTCTATCTCATTTAAGTATTTCAGATCTTAATATTTTATTCAAACAGTAAGCAAAACAAAATAAAATGACATTGCAAGGATAGCACGTATCATGTGAAGAAGCAAAAACTTAGGCTCAACCGAGGCTAACCGATGATTGTTGATGAAGAAAGGTGGGATGCCAATAGGGGCATCCCCAAACTTAGATGCTTGGGAATTCTTGAAATATTAATTAGTGATGCCTTGGGCATCCCCAAGCTTGAGCTTTTGTGTCTCCTTAATTCCTTTCATATCATAGTTTCCCGGGATCTTAAGAAACTTCATCCACACAAAACTCAACAAGAATTCGTGAGATAAGTTAGTATAAATCCATGCAAACCTTATCATTCTCTACTGTATAAAATCACTAAAATTATTATTTGATATTGCCTACTAAATGCCTCTGCATATTTAACACTCCTATCCTCAAATAGAATCATTAAACAAGCAAACATATGCAATCAATGCAAACATAACAGCAATCTGTCTAAACAGAACACTCTGTAAAGAATGCAAGAGGAATTATTCAACTCAAAAATTTCTGAAAATTTACCACATTGTAGAGAATTTGTCATAGCATATTCTGCAAAAAAAATTCAACATTTTATCACATTCTGACTTTTCTAGGGAATTTTTGCAATAGCGACAAACTTTCTGTTTTGAAATAGCAACTCATATACTTGCAAATTGTGCATGGTGAAGGCTATCCTTGACACTTTTATTGAAATAAAAGATACAAAACCTTATTCTAAATAACAGAAGGCAAAAATAAATAAAATAAAATGACGCTCCAAGCAAAACACATATCATGTGGTGAATAAAAATATAGCCTCAAGTAAAGTTACCGATGAATGAAGACGAATGAGGGGATGCCATACGGGGCATCCCCAAGCTTAGGCTCTTGGTTATCCTTGAATATTACCTTGGGGTCCCTTGGGCATCCCCAAGCTTAGGCTCTTGCCACTCTTTATTCCATAGTCCATCAAAAATTTACCCAAAACTTGAAAACTTCACAACAAAAAACTTAACAGAAAACTCGTAAGTTCCATTAGATAAGAAAATAAATCACCACTTAGGTACTGTTGTGAACTCATTCTAAATTCATATTGGTGTTATATCTACTGTATTCCAACTTCCCCATGGTTCATACCCTCCGATACTAATCATAGATTCATCAGGATAAGCAAACAACACATAGAAAACAGATTCTGTTTAAAACAGAACAGTCTGTAGTAATCTATAACTCTCGAATACTTCTGTAACTCCAAAAATTCTGAAAAATTAGGAAAACCTGGGCAATTTGTGTACAAATCATATGCAAAAAGAATTAGATCAAAATCGCGCTTCTGTGAATTATGAAATTTATTTTCCTGGGCACAAAAGTTCCTGTTTCTCAGCAAGATCAAAACAACTATCACCGTAAGCCATCCCAAAGGTCTTACGTGGAAATTTATTGAAACAAAAGCTATAAAACATGATTACTACAGTAGCTTAATCATGTGGACGCACCAAAACAGTAGGTATAAATGTTGGGTTGTCTCCCAACAAGCGCTTTTCTTCATTGCCTTTCTAGCTAGGCATGATGATTTCAAGGATGCTCACACAAAAGATAAGAATTGAAACATAATGGGAGCATCATGAAGCATATGACAAGCACATTTAAGTCTAACCCACTTCCTATGCATAGGGATTTTGTGAGAAAACAACTTATGAGAACAAGAATCAACTTGCATAGGAAGGCAAAACAAGTGCAACTTCAAAAATTTCAACACATAGAGAGTAAACTTGATATTATTGCAGTATGTAAGAGCACATGTTCCTCTCTCATAATAATTTTCAGTAGCATCATCAATGAGTTCAACAATATAACCATCACATAAAGCATTATTCTCATGATGCACAAGCATATAAATTTTACTACTCTCCACATAAGCAAAATTCTTCTCATTCGGAATAGTGGGAGCAAACTCAACAAAATAACTATCATGTGAGGCATAATCCAATTGAAAATTAAAATCATGATGACAAGTTTCATGGTTATTATTCTTCTTTATAGCATACGTGTCATCACAATAATCATCATAGGTAGCAACTTTGTTCTCATAATCAACTGGAACCTCTTCCGAAATAGTGGAATCATTACTAAATAAAGTCATGAGCTCTCCAAATCCACTTTCATCAATATTGTAAAAAGATTCAACACCCTCAAAAATAGTGGGATCATTAATACCTAGAGTTGACACTTCCAAACCCACTTTCATCAATATAATCATCATAAACAGGAGGCATGCTATCATCATAATAAATATTCTCATCAAAACTTGGGAGACTAAAAATATCATCTTCATCAAACATAGCATCCCCAAGCTTGTGGCTTTGCGTATCATTAGCATCATGGATACAAGGAATTCATGCTAACAACATTTCAATCATGCTCATCATACAAATATTTAGTGCCAAACATTTTATAGACTTCTTCCTCTAACACTTGAGCACAATTTTCTTTTCCATCATTTTCACGAAAGACGTTAAAAAGATGAAGCATATGAGGCAACCTCAATCCCATTTTTTTGTAGTTTTCTTTTATAGACTAAACTAGTGATAAAACAAGAAACTAAAAGATTTGATCGCAAGATCTAAAGATATACCTTCAAGCACTAACCTCCCCGGCAACGGCGCCAGAAAAGAGCTTGATGTCTACTACACAACCTTCTTCTTGTACACGTTGTTGGGCCTCCAAGTGCAGAGGTTTGTAGGACAGTAGCAGATTTCCCTCAAGTGCATGTCCTAAGGTTTATCAATCTGTGGGAGGCATAGGATGAAGATGGTCTCTCTCAAACAACCCTGCAACCAAATAACAAAGAGTCTCTTGTGTCCCCAACACACCCAATACAATGGTAAATTGTATAGGTGCACTAGTTCGGTGAAGAGATGGTGATACAAGTGCAATATGGATAGTAGATATAGGTTTTTGTAATATGAAAATATAAAAATAGCAAGGTAGCAAGTGGTAAAAGTGAGCAAAAATGTTATTGCAATGCTTCGAAACAAGGCCTAGGGTTCATACTTTCACTAGTGCAAGTTCTCTCAACAATGATAACATAATTAGATCATATAACAATCCCTCAATGTGCAACAAAGAGTCACTCCAAAGTCACTAATAGCGGAGAACAAACGAAGATATTATTGTAGGGTACGAAACCATCTCAAAGTTAATCTTTCTGATCGATCTATTGGGATATTCCTATAAGTGTCACAAACAACCCTAGAGTTCATACTAAAATAACAGCTTAAGATACACATCAACCAAAACCCTAATGTCACCTAGATACTCCGATGTCACCACAAGTATCCGCGGGTTTGATTATATGATATGCATCACACAATCTGAGATTCATCTATTCAAACCAACACAAAGAACTTCAAAGAGTGCCCCAAAGTTTCTACCGGAGAGTCAAGACGAAAACGTGTGCCAAACCCAATGCATAAGTTCACATGGTCACAGAACCCGCAAGTTGATCACCAAAACATACATCAAGTAGACCACGTGAATATCCCATTGTCACCAGATGAGGACATGCAAGACATACATCAAGTGTTCTCAAATCCTTAAAGACTCAATCCGATAAGATAACTTCAAAGGGAAAACTCAATCCATTACGAGAAGGCAGAGGGGGAGAAACATCATAAGATCCAACTATAATAGCTAAGCTCGCGGTACATCAAGATTGTGCCAAATCAAGAACACGAGCGAGAGAGATCAAACACATAGCCACTGGTACATACCCTCAGCCCCGAGGGTGAACTACTCCCTCCTCGTCATGGAGAGCGTCGTGATGATGAAGATGGCCACCGGTGATGATTTCCCCCTTCGGCAGGCTGCCGGAACAGGGTCCCAATTGGTTTTTTGTGGCTATAGAGTCTTGCGGCGGCGGAACTCCCGATCTACGTTTTCTTTTCGGGGGTTTCTGTATTTATAGGAATTTTTGGCGTCGGTTTCACGTCAGGGGGGTCCACGAGTCAACCACAAGGTCGGAGGGCGCGCCCAGGGGTGTAGGGCGCGCCCTCCACCCTTGTGGAGGCCTTGTGGCTCTTCTGGCCCAACTCTTTTGCTTGGGGGGCTTCTTCTGGTCCATCAAAAATCACCATAAATTTTCAGCTCAATTGGACTCCGTTTGATATTCCTTTTCTGCGAAACTCAAAAACAAGGAAAAGATAGAAACTGGTAGTGGGCTCTAGGTTAATAGGTTAGTCCCAAAAATCATATAAAATAGCATATAAATGCATATAAAACATCCAAGGTAGATAATATAATAGCATGGAACAATAAAAAATTATAGATACGTTGGAGACATATCACACAACAGGTCGGCAATGTAACGTTGGAGCCCCCAGAGCAGGTCGATGAAGCAATGGCGAAACCCCTGGGCCAACCAAGGTGAAGGAGCATGTCAGCGTTGTGATGTGGGAGCCCCACACCCGCTTATGTGACGGAGCAGGTCGGCGTGGTGGATGTCGGCTTGGCGAAGAGATGTCGCGACGATGCTGAAGTAGGTCGGAATTTGTGACGCGACCAACATCGGCTTGAAAAAGTGACGGCGGGGCGATAACGGTGTGACCAACCCATGAAATCCTCGAGGTGATGATGTGATCTTGCTGATGCCAGACTCTAGGTCAGCTACCCGAGGTGCTGCGATGTCAGGATGTTAGCTCGATAAAGCGATGGCATGGTTGGCGTAGATCGGCATCCATGGAGCGAGGAAGTCGGACCGGTTTGACACTGGCGCGACTGTGAAGAACATCTCGAAAAAAGCTCCAAATTTGTAGGCACATGTTTGAGAACGAAACGCAATACCCTAGAAAAAATCCTCCAAAAAGGACATTTGATAACCCATTCATGAAAAAGATGAACTCGGGTCGGATCTGTTTCGTGCAAAAAACATATTCAAGAATTGATGCACTCCCCAGGCTCGTCTCGAAGTTTGAACTATCAGATCGAGTAGAAATTCTAGGGGATCTCTAAATAGCAATTCCATAGAAGATGGACAGTTGGATCTCCTAAAGAATGTCTAGGCTGGCCGCAACACGCCTCCCCCTGAAGTCACGCGGATTTTTGCCCAGACCTGATAACTCCCGAGTAAACTAGTGATTGCCGGAGATTCCTCCATTGAAACATGATGAAATTCTATATGGTTGTCGTTGACTCAATTCCACATAATTTTACCAAAGCAATAGTCAAACGATGCTCGAGAAGGCAGGGATGGAGAAAATGGTCCGCTGTCCAGAAATTTTGTCACTACCACCCGAGGGCAATGTTGAGTTGAGCCCCCAAGCTCCATGGATGATTTTTTCCATGATCTCAGTTGAGATAATAGTTGATGTTGATGAAGATGCCATTCAATGTCTCACATATACAACATGTGGTATAGACCTTGACTTGGGTGAGATGACCAGTCGAGTCGACGACGAAGATTCGTTCTGGTGCGCAGATCACGCCGTACCGATCAAAACTCCCACTGGTACGCGTCGGTCGTAAACAAACGGTTTTTAACCCCTTTATGCGACGGCATTTGGAATCGTCGCCAAGTGAGTGTGGGCGATAGGGGGGTCCTTCCCACACGACCCAGAAATCTTCGGGGATAGGCCCTCCTGGGACCCAGGCTGGGGCCGTGTGTGATGGGGCGAGGCATCGAAACCCAATCATTTTCGTAGGTATGTACATCCCACACGGTAATCCGAGAAAATCATTTCCGTAGGTATGTACATCCCACACGGTGAATCCCAGAAAAACATTTCCGTTCGTATGTATATCACACACAGTCAATCCAAGGAATACGTTTCCGTTCTTATGTACATCCCACACAGTAAATCCAGGAAAAACGTTTCCGTTCGGAAGTACATCCCACACAGTTTTATGTGTAGGCTTGTGTGTGAAAGGTGTAACTATCACACACAGTCTGCCTTGGTTAACTGTTTGCTTTTATCAACTATATCACACACGATTTTATGAAGAAAACTGTGTGGCATTGGGCTATCCATCGCAAGCGCTTTTACTGCTAGAACCGTTTGCAAAGGTCCATGACACATTTAGCAGGTTTATTAGTTTACAATTAATAATTCTAGTATTACGCAAATTCACATTTCATATCGAGCAACTGTTTGCCAATTTCATATCAGGCAATAAATATATTATAACATCACAGTACGGTAGCGACATGAACACAGCACAGTAGAACATATAGCTAGTTCAACTTCATAAGAACAATATATTCATTTCCCTAATCGAGATCATCCAGGCTCGTCTTATCCACCTCTGCTTTCAGTTCAGTAAGAACCCGTTTTGCACGAGCCAACTGGGAAAGTGCCTCCTCCTTCGCCAACACCATCTTAGCAAAGTCTGATTTAAAAAATCTGAGCTCATTCTCCACCTTCAACTTTTTATCCCGCATCTTGAAATATGCTTCAGCGTTGACAATACTTTCTGTAAGCCTACGTGTGTTCTCTTCCTCATACATGCTCTAGAGCTTCGCTAGGCACATCTTCAAAGACTGTGGCCACTCTTAATCAACCCACTCCAAGTAAGAACACTTTGGTTCATCCTATAAGATTTAAAACTAGATTAGTAACAATTGTAGGGGAAATGGGTTTATAGCAACATAGAAAATCACCAATGCTTATTTTGAAAAACTGAAGAAACATGTTAATTATGACATATCTTCTCAAAAAGATCAATGTGCAAATGAAATAATTGGTACTGAGACAACAACCAAATTCTGGAACATCATAAGCTATAATTAAAGACAACAATGCTACAAGTTCTTACTCATGTACAATCAATAACAAATTGAACATTTTATGAGGAAGGTAAATATAACTGCAACAGCATAGCGACAGTGTTTGGATGACAGCAAATTGATACTAAGAGGTGTGTACATGCAGAAATTTAGTAACATAGAACTAATAGCACTAAGGCCGTCCACTATGTATGCCAAAACTGGGATAAAGACAACTGTTGCTACATCTCGCAACGGTGCCCTGCACTGGCGAGCCGATGCAGCGGAAAAATATATCAAGGACCCAGACTTCGGAGCACGTAGTTGCTCCGATGCCCAGTTCCTTCGTGCCATAAAGATTTAGTATTTTACTGCTTGGCTACTCGGATGTGTGGACCAAAGTTGGCTGCACAAACTGCTAAAGCGGCGCCAAATAGTTTTCTAATGGCACCGCTGATGAGATGGCAACAATTTAAGATACTAGTTACAAACTGTGACACTATCTTAGGATGCGTTTGGTTGAAGGTGTGGTATGAATGGGTTGGGACCGTGACAGTGTCTGAACCACATCTAACAAATGATTTGTAACAACAAAAGAGGGTCTAACCTTCTCCGCACATGCCAGAAACTTCCTCCAACTGTCCACATAATCAAACACAACTAGCTTCATGCATGGAGATTGATGGTGACAATGAGCAGATAGATCTTCAGCCACCCCGCTCCATTCGTTGCCACTCATGGTCCTAGGGAGCTACAAGAGGAAGAAATGACTCAAATTGACTGCCGGGTAAAAATCCTTCATTCCAAGTCATAGCTCGAGAGAGAGAAGAGAGGCATACCCGGGTGGTGAAGGAGTAGTCGCCGGAGGAGGAACCGCTGGAGAGGTGTTTGAAGAAGACCATGGCAACCCCGTCGGTAGGATGCGAGACGGCGAGAGCGAGGAAGCGACTATAGCTTAGGAAGGAAGGAAGGAAGGAGGAAATAGGGGAAATGTGACTTGTGGTCGGGGAGAAAAGGGGGTGGGGAAGGGGGCGGGGGTAGATATTTTGGCGGTAGGCCAAAATTTTGGAAATGTGGAGGGAAACTTTGCGCGCGGTGCCGCCGGACCATTCACTTTGAATGATTGTGTGCACCGCAAACTATTCTTCTGCTTTACGCGCATGGGATGAGTTTGATAATTGAAATTTTGGTGGAAATTTCCCCGGGTACGTCATTGCATAATTTAACATCGCTTGCTAATTTGGGCACACAAAAGAGCGTACAGCAGACAGACCACACCTACTGAATCAAGCAATTTTAGTAATTAAACAGAGCCAGTTGAGCGAAACATTGCTCTAACAAAAGACCAGCATTAAAAACAAAGCCTAAGTACGCACAATTTTAACAAATCCGCCGCCGCGCCGGCCTATGCATCGCCGGTGTGAGATGAGACGTCGATGACTTGTCTTGGCGACATGCCGCCATTGGTGGACTCCGCGCCCCCCTGCTGAAGTCGACCGTGTCCTCGTCCTCGGCGCCGCCCTCAAGGTTGTAGTACTCGTAGTAGTGGCTGCGCCAGAGCTCGCGTTGGTACTCCACCACCAATTCCTCGACGGACAGACTCTTCTCTACCTCGACCTCGGCCACGCGCAACTCCTTCTCCCGGCGCTCCTCGATCTCCGCTGCCTCCTGCATCTCCAGCTCCCGCTTGGCGACCTCATGAGGAAGCAGGTGCTCCATGGACACCGCCGCCTTTTCAGACGTGGGTTGCATGCTGGAGTCCGAGGTGGCCTGGAATATCTTGGCGTGTGCATCTCGATCTTGGCGTGGATGGCCTCGACCCGGGCCAGGGCGACCTCAGCGGCACGGACAGTAGCTTGAGCATTCTCGGCGTTTGCAGCCGCCGTCGCAGCAGAAACTGCAGCCGTCTCGGTTGCTGCAGCTGCCCTGTCGGCTGCCGAAGACGCCCTCTCAGTGGAAGCGGCCGCGCTCAATGCGAATGCGGTGGCACTCTCGGTGTAGGCGGCCGCACTATCGGCGCAGGTGGCGGCGCTCGAGGGGGACGCGACCATCATACGGGCCTTCACGAAGCGTTTCCACATCATTATCTTTGCAAGAAGGGGGTGTGGGAATGGGGATCGGGATTCGTGGATTCAGGGGTTGCCGACACTATAGCAGACAAGCCGGCGAAGCTTAAGGAGGGAGACTTAAATAGACCCAGATATTTTCATCGCAAACGGTTCCTAGAAAACAACTGTGTGTGATGTTGTAGATATTTTTTTATTAGCTGTGAAAGACGAATTTGGAGTAAAGTGCCAACGGATGGTGTTTTAAATGAACGAGAAATTTTGTAGTACTAATACAACTGTCATGTCAAATTTTGGAAAATTTCAGGGGTCATTTGACCTTTTAACACATTTGAGTGATTTTCTAGCCATTTAATGACCGTAATGGAAATTTGAACTACATGTACATGCAATAGCTAACCATAACGGTTTGAAAACTCATATTTCGTGTAGTTGTGTGCGATTTAATTCCATGTGCAGTAAATTGGAAGGAATTTTCAAACATATTGGTCTAATGGCTATGACACAATTAAGCATGGTGTGACATGGCATTTTAATTCCAAAAAATAAAAAAAACAAGAAACACATGAAACCTTGGTTGATGTAATGTAATGCCACCAAGATGATGTGGTAAAAAAATTGGCATGTTTGACGAAAGTTTGGACACACACCCCTCACAAACCGGAGCAACTCACTAGAAGGCTCGTGGTTCCGAGAGGGAACAATGCATGTTTGATGACGAACGGGAGATAGCTTCCTCTTACGGCCTTCAATTTTTTTCTACGTCTAACGTGCACTACTACAACTGTAATGTGAAATTTTTGAAAATTCTAGGGGTCATTTGACCTTTTGAAGACATTTAAGTGATTTTCTAGCCATTTAATGACCGTAATTCAAATTTGAACTACATCTACATGCAACGCCTAACCAAAACGGTTTGAAAAATCATATTTGTGTACTTGTGTGTGAGTTAATTCCATGTACAGTAAACTAGAAGGAATTTTCAGACATATTTGTCTCACGACATGGACACATGCATGCATACGTATGCATGGAGTGACATGGCATTTTAATTCCAAAAAAAATCAGAAACACATGTAACCTCGGTTGATGTAATGTCATGCCACCAAGATGATGTGGTAAAGAAATTAGGATGTTTGACGAAAGTTTGGACACACACCCCTCACAAACCGGAGCAACTCGCTAGAAGGTTCGTGGTTCCGAGAGGGAACAATGCATGTTTGATGACGAACGAGAGATAACTTCCTCTTACGGACTTCAATTTTTTTGTACGTCTAACATGCACTACTATAACTGTAATGCGAAACTTTGGAAAATTCTAGGGGTCATTTGACCTTTTAAAGACATTTAAGTGATTTTCTAACCATTTAATTTCCGTAATTCAAATTTGAACTACATCTACATGCAACGCCTAACCAAAAGGGTTTCAAAAATCATATCTGTGTACTTGTGTGCGAGTTAATTCCATGTGCAGTAAATTAGAAGGAATTTTCAAACATATTGGTCTCACGACCTGGACACATGCATACGAATGCATGGAGTGACATGGCATTTTAATTCCAAAAAATAAAAAATGATCAGAAAAACATGAAACCTTGGTTGATGTAATGTCATGCCACCAAGATAATGTGGTAAAGAAATCGGCATGTTTGATGAATGTTTCGACACACACCCCTCACAAACCGGAGCAACTCGCTAGAAGGTTCATGGTTCCGAGAGGGAACAATGCATGTTTGATGACCAACGGAAGATAGCTTCCTCTTACGGCCTTCACAATTTTTCCTTGTAGCGACCAGACCTCAAATGGTCTGTGCTGCTGTGCACCAGTGTCATCCCTGGATCAGTAATGCTGACACGCACAGTACAAATGGAGGATTTATAACAGAGTAGCAATCACACACTTATTACATCGAATATCTCCGAAGAGATTAAGTATGATAAATATGGCTTATGGTCATCTAATAACGATAACAGCGGAAGACTTGGAAGATAAGTGAGTCCATCAACTCTAGCGGCATCACTGAGTATAAGACCACGACCTAAGGCACCTTACTCGTCGTCTGAAAAGTCTGCAACATGAAACGTTGCAGCCCGAAAACGGGTCAGCACATAGAATATGCTGGCAATGTAACACATAGAGAGTAATGAACAATAATAATGCTATACTACATGCATATATGGCTGGTGGAAAGTTCTACGGTTAAAGTTTATGCGTAAAGCCAATTTTTCCCTACTTCAAAGGAATAAATTTTATTTAACTATCATGGTGGTTGTTAAACATTGAGAAGGTACCTCCAACTCAATCCCAATTAAGTGTGATCATTAACCCAACAAAATTAATTAAAAGTAACATGGTGATGAGATTCAAATGATAATCCAGGTACTAGATACTCAAGTTGTCCATAACCGGGGACACGGCTAACCATGATTAGTTTGTACACTCTGCAGAGGTTTGCGCACTTTTCCCCACAAGACTCGATCGCCTCCGTTTCATTTCTCGCAATGCATGGTGTTTGAGAAATGGATGACCGAGACACAGTCTTTCAGAAACAATCACTCTTTACTCTGGATGGACCGGTACACCTACTTTCCCCTACATCTGCTAGCCCACCTCTTCAAGAGATCATGTAACCTACTCAACTATGCTAGAGCCCATAATAGCTTGTGGCTGCACATGGAAGTTTCTAGCATGAACAATCTTATGATCCCTTTGAGCCTGGGTGGCGGACCTTATAAAATCAGACAACACTGGGTTCTCTAGGTGCCTCAATCCATCCAGATGTGAGTGTTAGTTGCCACCTTAAGTTGAACCATTAATAAACATCTCACATCTGTCATGAATATCTCTCAAAACCCAATCCACGTCTACGAGCATAGCATGGCAATATAATAGCAACGTAGAAGTAACTCCCAAGGGTTTGATAAGAAAACAGGTAATAGGTACTACCTCAACTACTTCCCAGAACCCACATTTAATCAGATCCTAATCATGCAATTGTTTGAGGAATAGATCTAATGCAATAAATCTGGGTATGGAAAGTATGATCAAAGTGTTACTTGCCTTGCTGATGATCCGCAAAACCTAGCGATTCGAAGTAACAAGCGGCACACTCCGGGTACTCTATCGCAAACAAACAAGCAAACAATAAGTACTCATATAATGCACAGGTAAAACTCGAATGAAAGATCCAACCAGAAAGTTCAACTTAAGAACTCCGGTTTGCAAAAACAATCAACTCGAAAGAAGCAACGAAAGTCAAACGGCGAAAGAAACAAGCTTCGTTTACTAATCTGGATCTAGGTCAAATTTTATTGTAGCAAAAACTTGTTAGAGTAGGTTAAATGGAAAGAGAATTTCGAGACGAAACTCTAGGCGCTTGAATCGCCTGATTCCGATAAACGAGCGAGAAGTTAAACAGAAACGAAGATTCGACCAGAAATCAAATCTGAGATAATCGCGAAAAAATCTGACGAAAAAGAAAAACGAACGAACGGTTAAAGAACGGACGTTCGTTAACAGAGAAAAACCGACGAATGCGTTCGCTAAAACGAACGGTTCGGTGAACGCTCGCAAAATAACAAAACCGAAAAAAACGATCTAGGGTTCTTTTTTTTAAACGAATGGTTTTTTTAAATACGTTCCGCGGAAAATAATTCGTAGAAAAAAAATAAAAGTCCAAAAAAGATAAAATAAAATTTCCCCGTCTAGTTAGAAAATCTAGAATAGGGTGAACATTTTTTTAACACAAAATAAATATTTTGAAAACATGCAATATTATTAATGCAATAAAAATTGCAAATAAAATCCGAATAAAATCCAATAGATGATTTTAACATTTTTCCTCCAGTATTTCAATTGTTTTGGAGAAGTCATATTTTCTCCTCTCATTTATTTTGTTTAATGAAATATTTTCCGGAGAGAAAATAATTAAAACCAAAATCCTCGTCTTATTATTTGATGAAAATCAAATATGAAAATTCGAGAAAATCCCCAACTCTCTCCGAGGGTCCTTGAGTTGCTTAGGATTTATCGAGGATTTGTCAAAATGCAATAAAATATGATATGCAATGATGATCTATGTATAACATACCAAATTGAAAATTTGGGATGTTACAAACCTACCCCCCTTAAGATGAATCTCGCCCTCGAGATTCGGGTTGGCTAGAAAACAGGTGGGAGTGGTCCTTCCGTAGATCTTCCTCTCGTTCCCAGGTGGCTTCATCTTCCGTGTGGTGACTCCACTGGACTTTGCAAAACTTGATAACCTTACTGCGGGTAACTCGGCTGGCATACTCAAGAATCTTAACTGGTTTCTCCTCATAGGTCAAATCACTTTCCAGCTGAATCGCTTCCAGTGGCACGGTATCTCTCAGTGGTATCTCAGCCATCTCTGCGTGGCACTTCTTCAACTGGGAAACGTGAAATACATCATGAACTCCAGACAATTCTTCGGGCAATTCCAGCGTGTAGGCAACCTCTCCCATACATTCCACAAGTCTGTAGGGTCCGATAAAATGGGGCGCTAACTTTCCCTTAACTCCAAAGCGCTTCACTCCTCGAAGTGGTTATACTCGAAGATAAACTCGGTCTCCAACTTCGTGAACTGTCTCCTTTCGTTTAGAATCAGCATAACTCTTCTGCCCGGACTGGGCTACCTTGAGCCTGTCGCGAATCAACCTTACTTTCTGTTTAGACTCCTTAATCAAATCTGGTCCAAACAACTGACGGTCTCCAACTTCGTCCCATAACAACGGTGTTCTACACCTCCTTCCGTACAAGGCTTCGAAAGGGGCCATCTTCAAACTGGTTTGATAACTGTTGTTATACGAAAACTCTGCATATGGCAAATTATCGTCCCAACTAGATCCATAATCTAGTGCACAAGCTCTCAACATGTCCTCCAAAATCTGGTTGACTCTCTCGGTCTGTCCATCTGTCTGCGGGTGAAAAGCTGTACTAAATTCCAGCCTGGTTCCCAATGTTTCATGTAACTGCTTCCAAAACTTCGAGGTAAATTGGGTTCCTCTGTCTGATACAATGGTCCTCGGAACTCCATGCAAACATACGATCCTGGTCATGTATATCTTTGCCAACTTAGCACTGGTGTAAGTGGTCTTCACTGGAATGAAATGAGCCACTTTCGTCAAACGGTCGACTACAACCCATATCGAGTCATAGCCTGAACGAGTCCTGGGTAATCCTGTGATAAAATCCATGCCTATTTTATCCCACTTCCATTCGGGTATTGGCAACGGTTGTAGCAATCCTGCTGGGTTCCGATGCTCTGCCTTCACTCTCTGACATACATCACAAACTGCTACATACTCAGAAATATCCTTCTTCATTTCGGTCCACCAGAAAGTATTCTTCAGATCCAAATACATCTTGGTATTCCTTGGGTGTATCGAGTACGGTGAATCATGGGCTTCTTGCAAAATCAACTTCCTGATCTCCGGATCATTTGGCACATATACTCGGTCCTCAAACCATAAGGTATCGTGCTCATCCTCACGAAATCCCTTGGCTTTTCCTTTGCTCATCTTCTCCTTTATCTCGTCAATCTCCTTGTCTGTCTTCTGGGCTTCTCTGATCCGTTCCATCAAGGTAGACTGTATCTCCAATGTCGCTAAATAGCCTCTTGGGACTATCTCCAAACATAGCTCGCGAAGATCCTCGGCTAACTCCTGAGGTAACTCTCCTGTCATGAGGGTGTTGACATGACTCTTGCGGCTCAACGCGTCTGCTACTACGTTAGCCTTTCCTGGGTGATAATGCAATCTCATATCATAATCCTTAATGAGCTCCAACCATCTCCTCTGTCTGAGATTAAACTCCTTCTGCGTGAAAATATACTTCAAACTCTTGTGATCCGTGTACACCTCACAATGGTTTCCGATGAGAAAATGTCTCCATGTCTTCAATGCATGCACCACGGCTGCTAATTCCAAATCATGCGTAGCATAATTCTTCTCATGGGGTTTAAGTTGTCGTGAAGCATATGACACAACTCTTCCTTCCTGCATAAGCACTGCTCCAAGTCCTCGACGAGAAGCGTCGCAATAAACTTCATAATCCTTGCGTTGATCTGGCAGAATCAACACTGGTGAGGTAACCAATTGTTTCTTCAACTCCTGGAAACTAGCTTCACATTCCTCAGTCCAATTGAATTTGGTGTCCTTCTTCAATAGCTCAGTCATGGGCTTAGCAATCCTTGAGAAATTCTCGATGAATCTCCGGTAGTATCCTGCAAGTCCAAGAAAACTCCTGATTTCTCCAACTGTCGTGGGTGATTCCCAACTTGTTACTGTGTCAACCTTGGCAGGGTCTACTGCTATTCCTTCTCCAGAAATAACATGTCCAAGGAATCCAACTTCCTTCAGCCAAAACTCACATTTGCTAAACTTGGCGTATAATTGATGTTCTCGGAGCTTCTCAAGTACCAATCGTAAATGCTCCTCATGCTCTTCCTCATTCTTGGAAAAGACTAGAATGTCGTCAATGAATACCACGACGAACTTATCCAAAAACTCCATAAACACCTTGTTCATCAGGTTCATGAAATAGGCAGGTGCGTTAGTCAGACCAAAAGACATAACGGTATACTCATACAGTCCATATCTGGTGGTAAAAGCCGTCTTAGGTATATCTTGCTCTCGAATCTTTAACTGATGGTATCCCGATCGTAGATCGATCTTGGAAAATACTTTAGCTCCTTGTAGGCGGTCAAACAAATCATTAATCATCGGCAGTGGGTACTTGTTTTTGATGGTTACTTCATTCAATCCACGGTAATCAACAACCATCCTCAGCGATCCATCTTTCTTCTCCACTAGAAGTACTGGTGATTCCCAAGGTGACGAACTTGGGCGAATATAGCCTTTATCCAGTAACTCCTTGATCTGCTTCTTAATTTCCTCCAAATCCTTTGCAGGCATCCTGTACGGTCTCTTAGATATTGGCCCTGTGCCTGGCAAAAGTTCAATCAAGAACTCAATGTCTCTATCTGGTGGCATGCCTGGCAACTCTTCTGGAAATACATCCGGATAATCCTTCACCACTGGTACTTCCTCCTGTACAACTCCTGATAAGGAATTCACTTGAGTCCTCTTCGGCATATGCCGGGATACATACTTGATCCTTTTTCCTTCCGGGGTGGTAAGCAAAATTGTCTTGCTGGCACAATCGATGTTTCCTCCATACAACGATAGCCAATCCATTCCCAAAATCACATCCAAACCTTGCGACTCCAAAACTATGAGGTCTGATGGGAAAACGTGCCTACCAATGGCCAATGGTATCTGAAAACATCCTTGGCTGGCCATATACTCTGCTCCTGGCGAGGTTACTAACATAGGGGTTTTGAGAACTTGGGTGGACATCTTAAACTTATTCACGAATCCCCTTGATATGTATGAATGCGATGCACCAGTATCGAAAAGAACGGTTGCAGTAAATGACTTAACCAAAAAGCTTACCTATTACTGCATCAGGCTGAGCTTCAACCTCCTCCACGCTCACGTGGTTCACATGTCCTTTGGTGAACGGGTTCGGCTTCTTCCCAGAGCTTCCATTGCCATTTCCATTTTGGGCTTCAGGACAATCAGTTGCATAGTGTCCAGTCTTCTGGCACTTGAAACAAGTAATGTGACTTAGATCCCTCTTGGTTGGGGTAGATGGGTTGGTGCGGTTCTGTCCGTTGCCTCCTCCATTCCCATTACCATTCTTGGAGCCATTATGGTTGTGCGAACTACCTCCTCCATGGGTATGCTGAAACTGTCCTCCCAGTTTCGGGGCAAATCGTGGCTTCTGCTGAGCTCCAGAATTGTACTTTCCTTGTCCATACTTCCTCTTGCGGTTTCCAATCTGCCGTTGCTTCCCTTCAATCATGAGAGCTCTATCTACCAGCTCCTGGTAGTTGTTGAAGGTTGCTACCATCAACTGCATACTCAGTTCATCATTCAGCCCTTCCAAAAATTTCTCCTGCTTAGCAGCATCTGTAGCAACGTCATCTGGTGCATAATGTGCTAACTTACTGAAATCCTCCACATACTGGCCTACGGTGCGTCCTCCTTGGCGTAGGTTACGAAACTCACGCTTCTTCATTGCCATAGCTCCTGCTGAAACATGTGCGGTACAGAAAGCTTGCTGAAACTGATCCCATGTGACAGTGTCAATGGGGTGCGTGGCTGTATAATTCTCCCACCATGATGCTGCGGGTCCATCAAGCTGATGTGCGGCAAAACGCACTCTTTCCGCATCTGTGCATCCTGTAGTGGTCAACTCCCTTCCAACTTTGCGGAGCCAATCATCTGCAACAATCGGCTCGGTGCTACTGGAAAACACCGGCGGGTTTAGCCTTAAGAAACGGGCTAAGTGATCAACAGGTGGTGGTGGCGGTGGGTTGTTGTTGTTGTTGTTGTTGTTGCCTTGGTTCTGCACTAACACTTGCATCAGGACATTCTGTTGCTGAATCAACTGGGTGATCTCTGGCGGGAAAACAAATCCGGTGTCGCGTCTCGGAGGCATCTGATAGGTTTAGAAAAGGTGAGAGTTAAGAATAGAATGAGGTCTAGAGAGAAAACACTACCCATATGCTCATGAGACAAATACAATCAATATCACTCAATCAATTCAAACAAGGCATAACAATCGATCTAACTAGCGTTACAAAGTGCTTGAACTATACTATTAATTGGGGGAAAACTACTACTGATGTGGTGGTCTAATAAAAATTCTAATCCGTTGAAGACTCCATGATGTCTGCTCCAGCTTCGTCAACAAAGTCATCTTCACTTGGTTCCGAGTCGGTGTCATCGATGATGATGTAGTTATCCGGACAAGTGCATTCGTCGACTTCTGCTTTTGGCACTGGATTTCCCATGAATACTCCAACCTTCTTCTCCAGGTCGTCATTCTTCCCTACTAGTGCGATGATTTCCTCCATATAATCCTCGCGTGTAGCCTTGAGTTCTTCTTGGAGCTCCTTGATCTTGGTCAATGCCTTCTTCAGTTCTTCCTTGTCCGTGCACATCTGGTTCTCCTGGCGACGAATATGTTGGTTTTGCTCCTGGATGAAAGCTGCGATTGATCCATCCTTCTTGGTTCTGATCATCTCCCATTGCGCGTCTCGGCGTCCACAAATCTGATAAATTGTATCCTTAAGCTCCTGGTGGTAGACTTCTCCAATGCGTCCCATGGCGATGTGTGCGGCCATGCTCTTCCCTAAACTCCAGGTTGGTGCTTCGAAAACCAATCTTATGGGTTCAGTAACTGGCACAAACGTCCTTCCTGGAATAAGAACTTGAATCTTCCGGCTCTCCTCTTCGGGTAATGTGGCGTTGTAGGTTCCGGTGATGCTTGGTATTCCTATGTTCAAATACTTAGTGACATCCTTCAAGTGTCGATCAAAAGGCGTGTCTTCATCTGGTTGCATGAACTTGCTCCTTGCATCCGCCATTCCTAAAAGAGTAGAAAAAGGAGAGGGGTCAGAAATGAGAAGAGAGAAGCTTTCTAGGGCTTAAGCTTAGTGGTCGCGTCCTACAGTCAGCGTGTGCTCTGATACCAACTTTGTAGCGACCAGACCTCAAATGGTCTGTGCTGCCGTGCACCAGGGTCATCCCTGAGTATAAGACCACGACCTAAGGCACCTTACTCGTCGTCTGAAAAGTCTGCAACATGAAACGTTGCAGCCCGAAAACGGGTCAGCACATAGAATATGCTGGCAATGTAACACATAGAGAGTAATGAACAATAATAATGCTATACTACATGCATATATGGCTGGTGGAAAGCTCTACGGTTAAAGTTTATGCGTAAAGCCAATTTTTCCCTACTGCAAAGGAATAAATTTTATTTAACTATCATGGTGGTTGTTAAACATTGAGAAGGTACCTCCAACTCAATCCCAATTAAGTGTCATCATTAACCCAACAAAATTAATTAAAAGTAACATGGTGATGAGATTCAAATGATAATCCAGGTACTAGATACTCAAGTTGTCCATAACCGGGGACACGGCTAACCATGATTAGTTTGTACACTCTGCAGAGGTTTGCGCACTTTTCCCCACAAGACTCGATCGCCTCTGTTTCATTTCTCGCACTGCATGGTGTTTGAGAAACGGATGACCGAGACACAGTCTTTCAGAAACAATCACTCTTTACTCTGGTTGGACCAGTACACCTACTTTCCCCTACATCTGCTAGCCCACCTCTTCAAGAGATCATGTAACCTACTCAACTATGCTAGAGCCCATAATAGCTTGTGGCTGCACACGGAAGTTTCTAGCATGAACAATCTTATGATCCCTTTGAGCCTGGGTGGCGGACCTTATAAAATCAGACAACACTGGGTTCTCCAGGTGCCTCAATCCACCCAGATGTGAGTTTTAGTTGCCACCTTAAGTTGAACCATTAATAAACATCTCACATCTGTCATGAATATCTCTCAAAACCCAATCCACGTCTACGAGCATAGCATGGCAATATAATAGCAACGTAGAAGTAACTCCCAAGGGTTTGATAAGAAAACAGGTAATAGGTACTACCTCAACTACTTCCCAGAACCCACAGTTTAATCAGATCCTAATCATGCAATTGTTTGAGGAATAGATCTAATGCAATAAATCTGGGTATGGAAAGTATGATCAAAGTGTTACTTGCCTTGCTGATGATCCGCAAAACCTAGCGATTCGAAGTAACAAGCGGCACACTCCGGGTACTCTATCGCAAACAAACAAGCAAACAATAAGTACTCATCTAATGCACAGGTAAAACTCGAATGAAAGATCCAACCAGAAAGTTCAACTTAAGAACTCCGGTTTGCAAAAAGAATCAACTCGAAAGAAGCAACGAAAGTCAAACGGCGAAAGAAACAAGCTTCGTTTACTAATCTGGATCTAGGTCAAATTTTACTGTAGCAAAAACTTGTTTGAGTAGGTTAAACGGAAAGAGAATTTCGAGACGAAACTCTAGGCGCTTGAATCGCCTGATTCCGATAAACGAGCGAGGAGTTAAACAGAAACGAAGATTCGACCAGAAATCGAATCTGAGATAATCGCGGAAAAATCCGACGAAAAAGAAAAACGGAACGAACGGTTAAAGAACGGACGTTCGTTAACAGAGAAAAACCGACGAACGCGTTCGCTAAAACGAACGGTTCGGTGAACGCTCGCAAAATAACAAAACCGAAAAAAACCGATCTAGGGTTCTTTTTTTTAAATGAATGGTTTTTTTTAAATACGTTCCGCGGAATATAATTCGTAGAAAAATAAATAAAAGTCCAAAAAAGATAAAATAAATTTTCCCCGTCTAGTTAGAAAATCTAGAATAGGGTGAACTTTTTTTAACACAAAATAAATATTTTGAAAACATGCAATATTATTAATGCAATAAAAATTGCAAATAAAATCCGAATAAAATCCAATAGATGATTTTAACATTTTTCCTCCAGTATTTCAATTGTTTTGGAGAAGTCATATTTTCTCCTCTCATTTATTTTGTGTAATGAAATATTTTTCCGGAGAGAAAATAATTAAAACCAAAATCCTCGTCTTATTATTTGATGAAAATCAAATATGAAAATTCGAGAAAATCCCCAACTCTCTCCGAGGGTCCTTGAGTTGCTTAGGATTTATCGAGGATTTGTCAAAATGCAATAAAATAAGATATGCAATGATGATCTATGTATAACATACCACATTGAAAACTTGGGATGTTACAAACCTATCCCCCTTAAGATGAATCTCGCCCTCGAGATTCGGGTTGGCTAGAAAACAGGTGGGAGTGGTCCTTCCGTAGATCTTCCTCTCGTTCCCAGGTGGCTTCATCTTCCGTGTGGTGACTCCACTGGACTTTGCAAAACTTGATAACCTTACTGCGGGTAACTCGGCTGGCATACTCAAGAATCTTAACTGGTTTCTCCTCATAGGTCAAATCACTTTCCAGCTGAATCGCTTCCAGTGGCACGGTATCTCTCAGTGGTATCTCAGCCATCTCTGCGTGGCACTTCTTCAACTGGGAAACGTGAAATACATCATGAACTCCAGACAATCCTTCGGGCAATTCCAGTTTGTAGGCAACCTCTCCCATACGTTCCACAACTCTGTAGGGTCCGATAAAACGGGGCGCTAACTTTCCCTTAACTCCAAAGCGCTTCACTCCTCGAAGTGGTGATACTCGAAGATAAACTCGGTCTCCAACTTCGTGAACTGTCTCCTTTCGTTTAGAATCAGCATAACTCTTCTGCCCGGACTGGGCTACCTTGAGCCTGTCGCGAATCAACCTTACTTTATGTTCAGACTCCTTAATCAAATCTGGTCCAAACAACTGACGGTCTCCAACTTCGTCCCATAACAACGGTGTTCTACACCTCCTTCCGTACAAGGCTTCGAAAGGGGCCATCTTCAAACTGGTTTGATAACTGTTGTTATACGAAAACTCTGCATATGGCAAATTATCGTCCCAACTAGATCCATAATCTAGTGCACAAGCTCTCAACATGTCCTCCAAAATCTGGTTGACTCTCTCGGTCTGTCCATCTGTCTGCGGGTGAAAAGCTGTACTAAATTCCAGCCTGGTTCCCAATGTTTCATGTAACTGCTTCCAAAACTTCGAGGTAAATTGGGTTCCTCTGTCTGATACAATGGTCCTCGGAACTCCATGCAAACATACGATCCTGGTCATGTATATCTTTGCCAACTTAGCACTGGTGTAAGTGGTCTTCACTGGAATGAAATGAGCCACTTTCGTCAAACGGTCGACTACAACCCATATCGAGTCATAGCCTGAACGAGTCCTGGGTAATCCTGTGATAAAATCCATGCCTATTTTATCCCACTTCCATTCGGGTATTGGCAACGGTTGTAGCAATCCTGCTGGCTTCCGATGCTCTGCCTTCACTCTCTGACATACATCACAAACTGCTACATACTCAGCAATATCCTTCTTCATTTTGGTCCACCAGAAAGTATTCTTCAGATCCAAATACATCTTGGTATTCCCTGGGTGTATCGAGTACGGTGAATCATGGGCTTCTTGCAAAATCAACTTCCTGATCTCCGGATCATTTGGCACATATACTCGGTCCTCAAACCATAAGGTATCGTGCTCATCCTCACGAAATCCCTTGGCTTTTCCTTTGCTCATCTTCTCCTTTATCTCATAAATCTCCTTGTCTGTCTTCTGAGCTTCTCTGATCCGTTCCATCAAGGTAGACTGTATCTCCAATGTCGCTAAATAGCCTCTTGGGACTATCTCCAAACATAGCTCGCGAAGATCCTCGGCTAACTCCTGAGGTAACTCTCCTGTCATGAGGGTGTTGACATGACTCTTGCGGCTCAACGCGTCTGCTACTACGTTAGCCTTTCCTGGGTGATAATGCAATCTCATATCATAATCCTTAATGAGCTCCAACCATCTCCTCTGTCTGAGATTAAACTCCTTCTGCGTGAAAATATACTTCAAACTCTTGTGATCCGTGTACACCTCACAATGGTTTCCGATGAGAAAATGTCTCCATGTCTTCAATGCATGCACCACGGCTGCTAATTCCAAATCATGCGTAGCATAATTCTTCTCATGGGGTTTAAGTTGTCGTGAAGCATATGACACAACTCTTCCTTCCTGCATAAGCACTGCTCCAAGTCCTCAACGAGAAGCGTCGCAATAAACTTCATAATCCTTGCGTTGATCTGGCAGAATCAACACTGGTGAGGTAACCAATCGTTTCTTCAACTCCTGGAAACTAGCTTCACATTCCTCAGTCCAATTGAATTTGGTGTCCTTCTTCAATAGCTCAGTCATGGGCTTAGCAATCCTTGAGAAATTCTCGATGAATCTCCGGTAGTATCCTGCAAGTCCAAGAAAACTCCTGATTTCTCCAACTGTCGTGGGTGATTCCCAACTTGTTACTGTGTCAACCTTGGCAGGGTCTACTGCTATTCCTTCTCCAGAAATAACATGTCCAAGGAATCCAACTTCCTTCAGCCAAAACTCACATTTGCTGAACTTGGCGTATAATTGATGTTCTCGGAGCTTCTCAAGTACCAATCGTAAATGCTCCTCATGCTCTTCCTCATTCTTGGAAAAGACTAGAATGTCGTCAATGAATACCACGACGAACTTATCCAAAAACTCCATAAACACCTTGTTCATCAGGTTCATGAAATAGGCAGGTGCGTTAGTCAGACCAAAAGACATAACGGTATACTCATACAGTCCATATCTGGTGGTAAAAGCCGTCTTAGGTATATCTTGCTCTCGAATCTTTAACTGATGGTATCCCGATCGTAGATCGATCTTGGAAAATACTTTAGCTCCTTGTAGGCGGTCAAACAAATCATTAATCATCGGCAGTGGATACTTGTTTTTGATGGTTACTTCATTCAATCCACGGTAATCAACAACCATCCTCAGCGATCCATCTTTCTTCTCCACTAGAAGTACTGGTGATCCCCAAGGTGACGAACTTGGGCGAATATAGCCTTTATCCAGTAACTCCTTGATCTGCTTCTTAATTTCCTCCAAATCCTTTGCGGGCATCCTGTACGGTCTCTTAGATATTGGCCCTGTGCCTGGCAAAAGTTCAATCAAGAACTCAATGTCTCTATCTGGTGGCATGCCTGGCAACTCTTCTGGAAATACATCCGGATAATCCTTCACCACTGGTACTTCCTCCTGTACAACTCTTGATAAGGAATTCACTTGAGTCCTCTTCGGCATATGCCGGGATACATACTTGATCCTTTTTCCTTCCGGGGTGGTAAGCAAAATTGTCTTGCTGGCACAATCGATGTTTCCTCCATACAACGATAGCCAATCCATTCCCAAAATCACATCCAAACCTTGCGACTCCAAAACTATGAGGTCTGATGGGAAAACATGCCTACCAATGGCCAATGGTATCTGAAAACATCCTTGGATGGCCATATACTCTGCTCCTGGCGAGGTTACTAACATAGGGGTTTTGAGAACTTGGGTGGACATCTTACACTTATTCACGAATCCCCTTGATATGTATGAATGCGATGCACCAGTATCGAAAAGAACGGTTGCAGTAAATGACTTAACCAAAAACTTACCTATTACTGCATCAGGCTGAGCTTCAACCTCCTCCACGCTCACGTGGTTCACATGTCCTTTGTTGAACGGGTTCGGCTTCTTCCCAGAGCTTCCATTGCCATTTCCATTTTGGGCTTCAGGACAATCAGTTGCATAGTGTCCAGTCTTCTAGCACTTGAAACAAGTAATGTGACTTAGATCCCTCTTGGTTGGGGTAGATGGGTTGGTGCGGTTCTGTCCGTTGCCTCCTCCATTCCCATTACCATTCTTGGAGCCATTATGGTTGTGCGAACTACCTCCTCCATGGGTATGCTGAAACTGTCCTCCCGGTTTCGGGGCAAATTGTGGCTTCTGCTGAGCTCCAGAATTGTACTTTCCTTGTCCATACTTCCTCTTGCGGTTTTCAATCTGCTGTTGCTTCCCTTCAATCATGAGAGCTCTATCTACCAGCTCCTGGTAGTTGTTGAAGGTTGCTACCATCAACTGCATACTCAGTTCATCATTCAGCCCTTCCAAAAATTTCTCCTGCTTAGCAGCATCTATAGCAACGTCATCTGGTGCATAACGTGCTAACTTACTGCAATCCTCCACATACTGGCCTACGGTGCGTCCTCCTTGGCGTAGGTTACGAAACTCACACTTCTTCATAGCCATAGATCCTGCTGAAACATGTGCGGTACGGAAAGCTTTCTAGGGCTTAAGCTTAGTGGTCGTGTCCTACAGTCAGCGTGTGCTCTGATACCAACTTTGTAGCGACCAGACCTCAAATGGTCTGTGCTGCTGTGCACCAGTGTCATCCCTGGATCAGTAATGCTGACACGCACAGTACAAATGGAGGATTTATAACAGAGTAGCAATCACACACTTATTACATCGAATATCTCCGAAGAGATTAAGTATGATAAATATGGCTTAAGGCCATCTAATAACGATAACAGCGGAAGACTTGGAAGATAAGTGAGTCCATCAACTCCAGCGGCATCACTGAGTATAAGACCACGACCTAAGGCACCTTACTCGTCGTCTGAAAAGTCTGCAACATGAAACGTTGCAGCCCGAAAACGGGTCAGCACATAGAATATGCTGGCAATGTAACACATAGAGAGTAATGAACAATAATAATGCTATACTACATGCATATATGGCTGGTGGAAAGCTCTACGGTTAAAGTTTATGCGCAAAGCCATTTTTTCCCTACTGCAAAGGAATAAATTTTATTTAACTATCATGGTGGTTGTTAAACATTGAGAAGGTACCTCCAACTCAATCCCAATTAAGTGTCATCATTAACCCAACAAATTAATTAAAAGTAACATGGTGATGAGATTCAAATGATAATCCAGGTACTAGATACTCAAGTTGTCCATAACCGGGGACACGGCTAACCATGATTAGTTTGTACACTCTGCAGAGGTTTGCGCACTTTTCCCCACAAGACTCGATCGCCTCCGTTTCATTTCTCGCACTGCATGGTGTTTGAGAAATGGATGACCGAGACACAGTCTTTCAGAAACAATCACTCTTTACTCTGGTTGGACCAGTACACCTACTTTCCCCTACATCTGCTAGCCCACCTCTTCAAGAGATCATGTAACCTACTCAACTATGCTAGAGCCCATAATAGCTTGTGGCTGCACACGGAAGTTTCTAGCATGAACAATCTTATGATCCCTTTGAGCCTGGGTGGCGGACCTTATAAAATCAGACAACACTGGGTTCTCCAGGTGCCTCAATCCACCCAGATGTGAGTTTTAGTTGCCACCTTAAGTTGAACCATTAATAAACATCTCACATCTGTCATGAATATCTCTCAAAACCCAATCCACGTCTACGAGCATAGCATGGCAATATAATAGCAACGTAGAAGTAACTCCCAAGGGTTTGATAAGAAAACAGGTAATAGGTACTACCTCAACTACTTCCCAGAACCCACAGTTTAATCAGATCCTAATCATGCAATTGTTTGAGGAATAGATCTAATGCAATAAATCTGGGTATGGAAAGTATGATCAAAGTGTTACTTGCCTTGCTGATGATCCGCAAAACCTAGCGATTCGAAGTAACAAGCGGCACACTCCGGGTACTCTATCGCAAACAAACAAGCAAACAATAAGTACTCATCTAATGCACAGGTAAAACTCGAATGAAAGATCCAACCAGAAAGTTCAACTTAAGAACTCCGGTTTGCAAAAAGAATCAACTCGAAAGAAGCAACGAAAGTCAAACGGCGAAAGAAACAAGCTTCGTTTACTAATCTGGATCTAGGTCAAATTTTACTGTAGCAAAAACTTGTTTGAGTAGGTTAAACGGAAAGAGAATTTCGAGACGAAACTCTAGGCGCTTGAATCGCCTGATTCCGATAAACGAGCGAGAAGTTAAACAGAAACGAAGATTCGACCAGAAATCGAATCTGAGATAATCGCGGAAAAATCCGACGAAAAAGAAAAACGGACGAACGGTTAAAGAACGGACGTTCGTTAACAGAGAAAAACCGACGAACGCGTTCGCTAAAACGAACGGTTCGGTGAACGCTCGCAAAATAACAAAACCGAAAAAAACCGATCTAGGGTTCTTTTTTTTAAATGAATGGTTTTTTTAAATACGTTCCGCGGAATATAATTCGTAGAAAAATAAATAAAAGTCCAAAAAAGATAAAATAAATTTTCCCCGTCTAGTTAGAAAATCTAGAATAGGGTGAACTTTTTTAACACAAAATAAATATTTTGAAAACATGCAATATTATTAATGCAATAAAAATTGCAAATAAAATCCGAATAAAATCCAATAGATGATTTTAACATTTTTCCTCCAGTATTTCAATTGTTTTGGAGAAGTCATATTTTCTCCTCTCATTTATTTTGTTTAATGAAATATTTTTCCGGAGAGAAAATAATTAAAACCAAAATCCTCGTCTTATTATTTGATGAAAATCAAATATGAAAATTCGAGAAAATCCCCAACTCTCTCCGAGGGTCCTTGAGTTGCTTAGGATTTATCGAGGATTTGTCAAAATGCAATAAAATAAGATATGCAATGATGATCTATGTATAACATACCACATTGAAAACTTGGGATGTTACAAACCTACCCCCTTAAGATGAATCTCGCCCTCGAGATTCGGGTTGGCTAGAAAACAGGTGGGAGTGGTCCTTCCGTAGATCTTCCTCTCGTTCCCAGGTGGCTTCATCTTCCGTATGGTGACTCCACTGGACTTTGCAAAACTTGATAACCTTACTGCGGGTAACTCGGCTGGCATACTCAAGAATCTTAACTGGTTTCTCCTCATAGGTCAAATCACTTTCCAGCTGAATCGCTTCCAGTGGCACGGTATCTCTCAGTGGTATCTCAGCCATCTCTGCGTGGCACTTCTTCAACTGGGAAACGTGAAATACATCATGAACTCCAGACAATCCTTCGGGCAATTCCAGTTTGTAGGCAACCTCTCCCATACGTTCCACAACTCTGTAGGGTCCGATAAAATGGGGCGCTAACTTTCCCTTAACTCCAAAGCGCTTCACTCCTCGAAGTGGTGATACTCGAAGATAAACTCGGTCTCCAACTTCGTGAACTGTCTCCTTTCGTTTAGAATCAGCATAACTCTTCTGCCTGGACTGGGCTACCTTGAGCCTGTCGCGAATCAACCTTACTTTATGTTCAGACTCCTTAATCAAATCTGGTCCAAACAACTGACGGTCTCCAACTTCGTCCCATAACAACAGTGTTCTACACCTCCTTCCGTACAAGGCTTCGAAAGGGGCCATCTTCAAACTGGTTTGATAACTGTTGTTATACGAAAACTCTGCATATGGCAAATTATCGTCCCAACTAGATCCATAATCTAGTGCACAAGCTCTCAACATGTCCTCCAAAATCTGGTTGACTCTCTCGGTCTGTCCATCTGTCTGCGGGTGAAATGCTGTACTAAATTCCAGCCTGGTTCCCAATGTTTCATGTAACTGCTTCCAAAACTTCGAGGTAAATTGGGTTCCTCTGTCTGATACAATGGTCCTCGGAACTCCATGCAAACATACGATCCTGGTCATGTATATCTTTGCCAACTTAGCACTGGTGTAAGTGGTCTTCACTGGAATGAAATGAGCCACTTTCGTCAAACGGTCGACTACAACCCATATCGAGTCATAGCCTGAACGAGTCCTGGGTAATCCTGTGATAAAATCCATGCCTATTTTATCCCACTTCCATTCGGGTATTGGCAACGGTTGTAGCAATCCTGCTGGCTTCCGATGCTCTGCCTTCACTCTCTGACATACATCACAAACTGCTACATACTCAGCAATATCCTTCTTCATTTTGGTCCACCAGAAAGTATTCTTCAGATCCAAATACATCTTGGTATTCCCTGGGTGTATCGAGTACGGTGAATCATGGGCTTCTTGCAAAATCAACTTCCTGATCTCCGGATCATTTGGCACATATACTCGGTCCTCAAACCATAAGGTATCGTGCTCATCCTCACGAAATCCCTTGGCTTTTCCTTTGCTCATCTTCTCCTTTATCTCATCAATCTCCTTGTCTGTCTTCTGAGCTTCTCTGATCCGTTCCATCAAGGTAGACTGTATCTCCAATGTCGCTAAATAGCCTCTTGGGACTATCTCCAAACATAGCTCGCGAAGATCCTCGGCTAACTCCTGAGGTAACTCTCCTGTCATGAGGGTGTTGACATGACTCTTGCGGCTCAACGCGTCTGCTACTACGTTAGCCTTTCCTGGGTGATAATGCAATCTCATATCATAATCCTTAATGAGCTCCAACCATCTCCTCTGTCTGAGATTAAACTCCTTCTGCGTGAAAATATACTTCAAACTCTTGTGATCCGTGTACACCTCACAATGGTTTCCGATGAGAAAATGTCTCCATGTCTTCAATGCATGCACCACGGCTGCTAATTCCAAATCATGCGTAGCATAATTCTTCTCATGGGGTTTAAGTTGTCGTGAAGCATATGACACAACTCTTCCTTCCTGCATAAGCACTGCTCCAAGTCCTCGACGAGAAGCGTCGCAATAAACTTCATAATCCTTGCGTTGATCTGGCAGAATCAACACTGGTGAGGTAACCAATCGTTTCTTCAACTCCTGGAAACTAGCTTCACATTCCTCAGTCCAATTGAATTTGGTGTCCTTCTTCAATAGCTCAGTCATGGGCTTAGCAATCCTTGAGAAATTCTCGATGAATCTCCGGTAGTATCCTGCAAGTCCAAGAAAACTCCTGATTTCTCCAACTGTCGTGGGTGATTCCCAACTTGTTACTGTGTCAACCTTGGCAGGGTCTACTGCTATTCCTTCTCCAGAAATAACATGTCCAAGGAATCCAACTTCCTTCAGCCAAAACTCACATTTGCTGAACTTGGCGTATAATTGATGTTCTCGGAGCTTCTCAAGTACCAATCGTAAATGCTCCTCATGCTCTTCCTCATTCTTGGAAAAGACTAGAATGTCGTCAATGAATACCACGACGAACTTATCCAAAAACTCCATAAACACCTTGTTCATCAGGTTCATGAAATAGGCAGGTGCGTTAGTCAGACCAAAGACATAACGGTATACTCATACAGTCCATATCTGGTGGTAAAAGCCGTCTTAGGTATATCTTGCTCTCGAATCTTTAACTGATGGTATCCCGATCGTAGATCGATCTTGGAAAATACTTTAGCTCCTTGTAGGCGGTCAAACAAATCATTAATCATCGGCAGTGGGTACTTGTTTTTGATGGTTACTTCATTCAATCCACGGTAATCAACAACCATCCTCAGCGATCCATCTTTCTTCTCCACTAGAAGTACTGGTGATCCCCAAGGTGACGAACTTGGGCGAATATAGCCTTTATCCAGTAACTCCTTGATCTGCTTCTTAATTTCCTCCAAATCCTTTGCGGGCATCCTGTACGGTCTCTTAGATATTGGCCCTGTGCCTGGCAAAAGTTCAATCAAGAACTCAATGTCTCTATCTGGTGGCATGCCTGGCAACTCTTCTGGAAATACATCCGGATAATCCTTCACCACTGGTACTTCCTCCTGTACAACTCCTGATAAGGAATTCACTTGAGTCCTCTTCGGCATATGCCGGGATACATACTTGATCCTTTTTCCTTCCGGGGTGGTAAGCAAAATTGTCTTGCTGGCACAATCGATGTTTCCTCCATACAACGATAGCCAATCCATTCCCAAAATCACATCCAAACCTTGCGACTCCAAAACTATGAGGTCTGATGGGAAAACATGCCTACCAATGGCCAATGGTATCTGAAAACATCCTTGGATGGCCATATACTCTGCTCCTGGCGAGTTACTAACATAGGGGTTTTGAGAACTTGGGTGGACATCTTAAACTTATTCACGAATCCCCTTGATATGTATGAATGCGATGCACCAGTATCGAAAAGAACGGTTGCAGTAAATGACTTAACCAAAAACTTACCTATTACTGCATCAGGCTGAGCTTCAACCTCCTCCACGCTCACGTGGTTCACATGTCCTTTGTTGAACGGGTTCGGCTTCTTCCCAGAGCTTCCATTGCCATTTCCATTTTGGGCTTCAGGACAATCAGTTGCATAGTGTCCAGTCTTCTGGCACTTGAAACAAGTAATGTGACTTAGATCCCTCTTGGTTGGGGTAGATGGGTTGGTGCGGTTCTGTCCGTTGCCTCCTCCATTCCCATTACCATTCTTGGAGCCATTATGGTTGTGCGAACTACCTCCTCCATGGGTATGCTGAAACTGTCCTCGCCGGTTTCGGGGCAAATTGTGGCTTCTGCTGAGCTCCAGAATTGTACTTTCCTTGTCCATACTTCCTCTTGCGGTTTTCAATCTGCTGTTGCTTCCCTTCAATCATGAGAGCTCTATCTACCAACTCCTGGTAGTTGTTGAAGGTTGCTACCATCAACTGCATACTCAGTTCATCATTCAGCCCTTCCAAAAATTTCTCCTGCTTAGCAGCATCTATAGCAACGTCATCTGGTGCATAACGTGCTAACTTACTGCAAATCCTCCACATACTGGCCTACGGTGCGTCCTCCTTGGCGTAGGTTACGAAACTCACGCTTCTTCATAGCCATAGCTCCTGCTGAAACATGTGCGGTACGGAAAGCTTTCTAGGGCTTAAGCTTAGTGGTCGTGTCCTACAGTCAGCGTGTGCTCTGATACCAACTTTGTAGCGACCAGACCTCAAATGGTCTGTGCTGCTGTGCACCAGTGTCATCCCTGGATCAGTAATGCTGACACGCACAGTACAAATGGAGGATTTATAACAGAGTAGCAATCACACACTTATTACATCGAATATCTCCGAAGAGATTAAGTATGATAAATATGGCTTAAGGCCATCTAATAACGATAACAGCGGAAGACTTGGAAATAAGTGAGTCCATCAACTCCAGCGGCATCACTGAGTATAAGACCACGACCTAAGGCACCTTACTCGTCGTCTGAAAAGTCTGCAACATGAAACGTTGCAGCCCGAAAACGGGGTCAGCACATAGAATATGCTGGCAATGTAACACATAGAGAGTAATGAACAATAATAATGCTATACTACATGCATATATGGCTGGTGGAAAGCTCTACGGTTAAAGTTTATGCGTAAAGCCATTTTTTCCCTACTGCAAAGGAATAAATTTTATTTAACTATCATGGTGGTTGTTAAACATTGAGAAGGTACCTCCAACTCAATCCCAATTAAGTGTCATCATTAACCCAACAAAATTAATTAAAAGTAACATGGTGATGAGATTCAAATGATAATCCAGGTACTAGATACTCAAGTTGTCCATAACCGGGGACACGGCTAACCATGATTAGTTTGTACACTCTGCATAGGTTTGCGCACTTTTCCCCACAAGACTCGATCGCCTCCGTTTCATTTCTCGCACTGCATGGTGTTTGAGAAACGGATGACCGAGACACAGTCTTTCAGAAACAATCACTCTTTACTCTGGTTGGACCAGTACACCTACTTTCCCCTACATCTGCTAGCCCACCTCTTCAAGAGATCATGTAACCTACTCAACTATGCTAGAGCCCATAATAGCTTGTGGCTGCACACGGAAGTTTCTACCATGAACAATCTTATGATCCCTTTGAGCCTGGGTGGCGGACCTTATAAAATCAGACAATACTGGGTTCTCCAGGTGCCTCAATCCACCCAGATGTGAGTTTTAGTTGCCACCTTAAGTTGAACCATTAATAAACATCTCACATCTGTCATGAATATATCTCAAAACCCAATCCACGTCTACGAGCATAGCATGGCAATATAATAGCAACGTAGAAGTAACTCCCAAGGGTTTGATAAGAAAACAGGTAATAGGTACTACCTCAACTACTTCCCAGAACCCACAGTTTAATCAGATCCTAATCATGCAATTGTTTGAGGAATAGATCTAATGCAATAAATCTGGGTATGGAAAGTATGATCAAAGTGTTACTTGCCTTGCTGATGATCCGCAAAACCTAGCGATTCGAAGTAACAAGCGGCACACTCCGGGTACTCTATCGCAAACAAACAAGCAAACAATAAGTACTCATCTAATGCACAGGTAAAACTCGAATGAAAGATCCAACCAGAAAGTTCAACTTAAGAACTCCGGTTTGCAAAAAGAATCAACTCGAAAGAAGCAACGAAAGTCAAACGGCGAAAGAAACAAGCTTCGTTTACTAATCTGGATCTAGGTCAAATTTTACTGTAGCAAAAACTTGTTTGAGTAGGTTAAACGGAAAGAGAATTTCGAGACGAAACTCTAGGCGCTTGAATCGCCTGATTCCGATAAACGAGCGAGAAGTTAAACAGAAACGAAGATTCGACAGAAATCGAATCTGAGATAATCGCGGAAAAATCCGACGAAAAAGAAAAACGGACGAACGGTTAAAGAACGGACGTTCGTTAACAGAGAAAAACCGACGAACGCGTTCGCTAAAACGAACGGTTCGGTGAACGCTCGCAAAATAACAAAACCGAAAAAAACCGATCTAGGGTTCTTTTTTTAAATGAATGGTTTTTTTTAAATACGTTCCGCGGAATATAATTCGTAGAAAAATAAATAAAAGTCCAAAAAAGATAAAATAAATTTTCCCCGTCTAGTTAGAAAATCTAGAATAGGGTGAACTTTTTTAACACAAAATAAATATTTTTGAAAACATGCAATATTATTAATGCAATAAAAATTGCAAATAAAATCCGAATAAAATCCAATAGATGATTTTAACATTTTTCCTCCAGTATTTCAATTGTTTTGGAGAAGTCATATTTTCTCCTCTCATTTATTTTGTTTAATGAAATATTTTTCCGGAGAGAAAATAATTAAAACCAAAATCCTCGTCTTATTATTTGATGAAAATCAAATATGAAATTCGAGAAAATCCCCAACTCTCTCCGAGGGTCCTTGAGTTGCTTAGGATTTATCGAGGATTTGTCAAAATGCAATAAAATAAGATATGCAATGATGATCTATGTATAACATACCACATTGAAAACTTGGGATGTTACAACCTATCCCCTTAAGATGAATCTCGCCCTCGAGATTCGGGTTGGCTAGAAAACAGGTGGGAGTGGTCCTTCCGTAGATCTTCCTCTCGTTCCCAGGTGGCTTCATCTTCCGTATGGTGACTCCACTGGACTTTGCAAAACTTGATAACCTTACTGCGGGTAACTCGGCTGGCATACTCAAGAATCTTAACTGGTTTTCTCCTCATAGGTCAAATCACTTTCCAGCTGAATCGCTTCCAGTGGCACGGTATCTCTCAGTGGTATCTCAGCCATCTCTGCGTGGCACTTCTTCAACTGGGAAACGTGAAATACATCATGAACTCCAGACAATCCTTCGGGCAATTCCAGTTTGTAGGCAACCTCTCCCATACGTTCCACAACTCTGTAGGGTCCGATAAAATGGGGCGCTAACTTTCCCTTAACTCCAAAGCGCTTCACTCCTCGAAGTGGTGATACTCGAAGATAAACTCGGTCTCCAACTTCGTGAACTGTCTCCTTTCGTTTAGAATCAGCATAACTCTTCTGCCCGGACTGGGCTACCTTGAGCCTGTCGCGAATCAACCTTACTTTATGTTCAGACTCCTTAATCAAATCTGGTCCAAACAACTGACGGTCTCCAACTTCGTCCCATAACAACGGTGTTCTACCACCTCCTTCCGTACAAGGCTTCGAAAGGGGCCATCTTCAAACTGGTTTGATAACTGTTGTTATACGAAAACTCTGCATATGGCAAATTATCGTCCCAACTAGATCCATAATCTAGTGCACAGCTCTCAACATGTCCTCCAAAATCTGGTTGACTCTCTCGGTCTGTCCATCTGTCTGCGGGTGAAAAGCTGTACTAAATTCCAGCCTGGTTCCCAATGTTTCATGTAACTGCTTCCAAAACTTCGAGGTAAATTGGGTTCCTCTGTCTGATACAATGGTCCTCGGAACTCCATGCAAACATACGATCCTGGTCATGTATATCTTTGCCAACTTAGCACTGGTGTAAGTGGTCTTCACTGGAATGAAATGAGCCACTTTCGTCAAACGGTCGACTACAACCCATATCGAGTCATAGCCTGAACGAGTCCTGGGTAATCCTGTGATAAAATCCATGCCTATTTTATCCCACTTCCATTCGGGTATTGGCAACGGTTGTAGCAATCCTGCTGGCTTCCGATGCTCTGCCTTCACTCTCTGACATACATCACAAACTGCTACATACTCAGCAATATCCTTCTTCATTTTGGTCCACCAGAAAGTATTCTTCAGATCCAAATACATCTTGGTATTCCCTGGGTGTATCGAGTACGGTGAATCATGGGCTTCTTGCAAAATCAACTTCCTGATCTCCGGATCATTTGGCACATATACTCGGTCCTCAAACCATAAGGTATCGTGCTCATCCTCACGAAATCCCTTGGCTTTTCCTTTGCTCATCTTCTCCTTTATCTCATCAATCTCCTTGTCTGTCTTCTGAGCTTCTCTGATCCGTTCCATCAAGGTAGACTGTATCTCCAATGTCGCTAAATAGCCTCTTGGGACTATCTCCAAACATAGCTCGCGAAGATCCTCGGCTAACTCCTGAGGTAACTCTCCTGTCATGAGGGTGTTGACATGACTCTTGCGGCTCAACGCGTCTGCTACTACGTTAGCCTTTCCTGGGTGATAATGCAATCTCATATCATAATCCTTAATGAGCTCCAACCATCTCCTCTGTCTGAGATTAAACTCCTTCTGCGTGAAAATATACTTCAAACTCTTGTGATCCGTGTACACCTCACAATGGTTTCCGATGAGAAAATGTCTCCATGTCTTCAATGCATGCACCACGGCTGCTAATTCCAAATCATGCGTAGCATAATTCCTCTCATGGGGTTTAAGTTGTCGTGAAGCATATGACACAACTCTTCCTTCCTGCATAAGCACTGCTCCAAGTCCTCGACGAGAAGCGTCGCAATAAACTTCATAATCCTTGCGTTGATCTGGCAGAATCAACACTGGTGAGGTAACCAATCGTTTCTTCAACTCCTGGAAACTAGCTTCACATTCCTCAGTCCAATTGAATTTGGTGTCCTTCTTCAATAGCTCAGTCATGGGCTTAGCAATCCTTGAGAAATTCTCGATGAATCTCCGGTAGTATCCTGCAAGTCCAAGAAAACTCCTGATTTCTCCAACTGTCGTGGGTGATTCCCAACTTGTTACTGTGTCAACCTTGGCAGGGTCTACTGCTATTCCTTCTCCAGAAATAACATGTCCAAGGAATCCAACTTCCTTCAGCCAAAACTCACATTTGCTGAACTTGGCGTATAATTGATGTTCTCGGAGCTTCTCAAGTACCAATCGTAAATGCTCCTCATGCTCTTCCTCATTCTTGGAAAGACTAGAATGTCGTCAATGAATACCACGACGAACTTATCCAAAAACTCCATAAACACCTTGTTCATCAGGTTCATGAAATAGGCAGGTGCGTTAGTCAGACCAAAAGACATAACGGTATACTCATACAGTCCATATCTGGTGGTAAAAGCCGTCTTAGGTATATCTTGCTCTCGAATCTTTAACTGATGGTATCCCGATCGGTAGATCGATCTTGGAAAATACTTTAGCTCCTTGTAGGCGGTCAACAAATCATTAATCATCGGCAGTGGGTACTTGTTTTTGATGGTTACTTCATTCAATCCACGGTAATCAACAACCATCCTCAGCGATCCATCTTTCTTCTCCACTAGAAGTACTGGTGATCCCCAAGGTGACGAACTTGGGCGAATATAGCCTTTATCCAGTAACTCCTTGATCTGCTTCTTAATTTCCTCCAAATCCTTTGCGGGCATCCTGTACGGTCTCTTAGATATTGGCCCTGTGCCCTGGCAAAAGTTCAATCAAGAACTCAATGTCTCTATCTGGTGGCATGCCTGGCAACTCTTCTGGAAATACATCCGGATAATCCTTCACCACTGGTACTTCCTCCTGTACAACTCCTGATAAGGAATTCACTTGAGTCCTCTTCGGCATATGCCGGGATACATACTTGATCCTTTTCCTTCCGGGTGGTAAGCAAAATTGTCTTGCTGGCACAATCGATGTTTCCTCCATACAACGATAGCCAATCCATTCCCAAAATCACATCCAAACCTTGCGACTCCAAAACTATGAGGTCTGATGGGAAAACATGCCTACCAATGGCCAATGGTATCTGAAAACATCCTTGGATGGCCATATACTCTGCTCCTGGCGAGGTTACTAACATAGGGGTTTGAGAACTTGGGTGGACATCTTAAACTTATTCACGAATCCCCTTGATATGTATGAATGCGATGCACCAGTATCGAAAAGAACGGTTGCAGTAAATGACTTAACCAAAAACTTACCTATTACTGCATCAGGCTGAGCTTCAACCTCCTCCACGCTCACGTGGTTCACATGTCCTTTGTTGAACGGGTTCGGCTTCTTCCCAGAGCTTCCATTGCCATTTCCATTTTGGGCTTCAGGACAATCAGTTGCATAGTGTCCAGTCTTCTGGCACTTGAAACAAGTAATGTGACTTAGATCCCTCTTGGTTGGGGTAGATGGGTTGGTGCGGTTCTGTCCGTTGCCTCCTCCATTCCCATTACCATTCTTGGAGCCATTATGGTTGTGCGAACTACCTCCTCCATGGGTATGCTGAAACTGTCCTCCCGGTTTCGGGGCAAATTGTGGCTTCTGCTGAGCTCCAGAATTGTACTTTCCTTGTCCATACTTCCTCTTGCGGTTTTCAATCTGCTGTTGCTTCCCTTCAATCATGAGAGCTCTATCTACCAACTCCTGGTAGTTGTTGAAGGTTGCTACCATGAACTGCATACTCAGTTCATCATTCAGCCCTTCCAAAAATTTCTCCTGCTTAGCAGCATCTATAGCAACGTCATCTGGTGCATAACGTGCTAACTTACTGCAATCCTCCACATACTGGCCTACGGTGCGTCCTCCTTGGCGTAGGTTACGAAACTCACGCTTCTTCATAGCCATAGCTCCTGCTGAAACATGTGCGGTATGGAAAGCTTTCTAGGGCTTAAGCTTAGTGGTCGTGTCCTACAGTCAGCGTGTGCTCTGATACCAACTTTGTAGCGACCAGACCTCAAATGGTCTGTGCTGCTGTGCACCAGTGTCATCCCTGGATCAGTAATGCTGACACGCACAGTACAAATGGAGGATTTATAACAGAGTAGCAATCACACACTTATTACATCGAATATCTCCGAAGAGATTAAGTATGATAAATATGGCTTAAGGCCATCTAATAACGATAACAGCGGAAGACTTGGAAGATAAGTGAGTCCATCAACTCCAGCGGCATCACTGAGTATAAGACCACGACCTAAGGCACCTTACTCGTCGTCTGAAAAGTCTGCAACATGAAACGTTGCAGCCCGAAAACGGGTCAGCACATAGAATATGCTGGCAATGTAACACATAGAGAGTAATGAACAATAATAATGCTATACTACATGCATATATGGCTGGTGGAAAGCTCTACGGTTAAAGTTTATGCGTAAAGCCATTTTTTCCCTACTGCAAAGGAATAAATTTTATTTAACTATCATGGTGGTTGTTAAACATTGAGAAGGTACCTCCAACTCAATCCCAATTAAGTGTCATCATTAACCCAACAAAATTAATTAAAAGTAACATGGTGATGAGATTCAAATGATAATCCAGGTACTAGATACTCAAGTTGTCCATAACCGGGGACACGGCTAACCATGATTAGTTTGTACACTCTGCATAGGTTTGCGCACTTTTCCCCACAAGACTCGATCGCCTCCGTTTCATTTCTCGCACTGCATGGTGTTTGAGAAACGGATGACCGAGACACAGTCTTTCAGAAACAATCACTCTTTACTCTGGTTGGACCAGTACACCTACTTTCCCCTACATCTGCTAGCCCACCTCTTCAAGAGATCATGTAACCTACTCAACTATGCTAGAGCCCATAATAGCTTGTGGCTGCACACGGAAGTTTCTACCATGAACAATCTTATGATCCCTTTGAGCCTGGGTGGCGGACCTTATAAAATCAGACAATACTGGGTTCTCCAGGTGCCTCAATCCACCCAGATGTGAGTTTTAGTTGCCACCTTAAGTTGAACCATTAATAAACATCTCACATCTGTCATGAATATATCTCAAAACCCAATCCACGTCTACGAGCATAGCATGGCAATATAATAGCAACGTAGAAGTAACTCCCAAGGGTTTGATAAGAAAACAGGTAATAGGTACTACCTCAACTACTTCCCAGAACCCACAGTTTAATCAGATCCTAATCATGCAATTGTTTGAGGAATAGATCTAATGCAATAAATCTGGGTATGGAAAGTATGATCAAAGTGTTACTTGCCTTGCTGATGATCCGCAAAACCTAGCGATTCGAAGTAACAAGCGGCACACTCCGGGTACTCTATCGCAAACAAACAAGCAAACAATAAGTACTCATCTAATGCACAGGTAAAACTCGAATGAAAGATCCAACCAGAAAGTTCAACTTAAGAACTCCGGTTTGCAAAAAGAATCAACTCGAAAGAAGCAACGAAAGTCAAACGGCGAAAGAAACAAGCTTCGTTTACTAATCTGGATCTAGGTCAAATTTTACTGTAGCAAAAACTTGTTTGAGTAGGTTAAACGGAAAGAGAATTTCGAGACGAAACTCTAGGCGCTTGAATCGCCTGATTCCGATAAACGAGCGAGAAGTTAAACAGAAACGAAGATTCGACCAGAAATCGAATCTGAGATAATCGCGGAAAAATCCGACGAAAAAGAAAAACGGACGAACGGTTAAAGAACGGACGTTCGTTAACAGAGAAAAACCGACGAACGCGTTCGCTAAAACGAACGGTTCGGTGAACGCTCGCAAAATAACAAAACCGAAAAAAACCGATCTAGGGTTCTTTTTTTTAAATGAATGGTTTTTTTTAAATACGTTCCGCGGAATATAATTCGTAGAAAAATAAATAAAAGTCCAAAAAAGATAAAATAAATTTTCCCCGTCTAGTTAGAAAATCTAGAATAGGGTGAACTTTTTTAACACAAAATAAATATTTTGAAAACATGCAATATTATTAATGCAATAAAAATTGCAAATAAAATCCGAATAAAATCCAATAGATGATTTTAACATTTTTCCTCCAGTATTTCAATTGTTTTGGAGAAGTCATATTTTCTCCTCTCATTTATTTTGTTTAATGAAATATTTTTCCGGAGAGAAAATAATTAAAACCAAAATCCTCGTCTTATTATTTGATGAAAATCAAATATGAAAATTCGAGAAAATCCCCAACTCTCTCCGAGGGTCCTTGAGTTGCTTAGGATTTATCGAGGATTTGTCAAAATGCAATAAAATAAGATATGCAATGATGATCTATGTATAACATACCACATTGAAAACTTGGGATGTTACAAACCTATCCCCCTTAAGATGAATCTCGCCCTCGAGATTCGGGTTGGCTAGAAAACAGGTGGGAGTGGTCCTTCCGTAGATCTTCCTCTCGTTCCCAGGTGGCTTCATCTTCCGTATGGTGACTCCACTGGACTTTGCAAAACTTGATAACCTTACTGCGGGTAACTCGGCTGGCATACTCAAGAATCTTAACTGGTTTCTCCTCATAGGTCAAATCACTTTCCAGCTGAATCGCTTCCAGTGGCACGGTATCTCTCAGTGGTATCTCAGCCATCTCTGCGTGGCACTTCTTCAACTGGGAAACGTGAAATACATCATGAACTCCAGACAATCCTTCGGGCAATTCCAGTTTGTAGGCAACCTCTCCCATACGTTCCACAACTCTGTAGGGTCCGATAAAATGGGGCGCTAACTTTCCCTTAACTCCAAAGCGCTTCACTCCTCGAAGTGGTGATACTCGAAGATAAACTCGGTCTCCAACTTCGTGAACTGTCTCCTTTCGTTTAGAATCAGCATAACTCTTCTGCCCGGACTGGGCTACCTTGAGCCTGTCGCGAATCAACCTTACTTTATGTTCAGACTCCTTAATCAAATCTGGTCCAAACAACTGACGGTCTCCAACTTCGTCCCATAACAACGGTGTTCTACACCTCCTTCCGTACAAGGCTTCGAAAGGGGCCATCTTCAAACTGGTTTGATAACTGTTGTTATACGAAAACTCTGCATATGGCAAATTATCGTCCCAACTAGATCCATAATCTAGTGCACAAGCTCTCAACATGTCCTCCAAAATCTGGTTGACTCTCTCGGTCTGTCCATCTGTCTGCGGGTGAAAAGCTGTACTAAATTCCAGCCTGGTTCCCAATGTTTCATGTAACTGCTTCCAAAACTTCGAGGTAAATTGGGTTCCTCTGTCTGATACAATGGTCCTCGGAACTCCATGCAAACATACGATCCTGGTCATGTATATCTTTGCCAACTTAGCACTGGTGTAAGTGGTCTTCACTGGAATGAAATGAGCCACTTTCGTCAAACGGTCGACTACAACCCATATCGAGTCATAGCCTGAACGAGTCCTGGGTAATCCTGTGATAAAATCCATGCCTATTTTATCCCACTTCCATTCGGGTATTGGCAACGGTTGTAGCAATCCTGCTGGCTTCCGATGCTCTGCCTTCACTCTCTGACATACATCACAAACTGCTACATACTCAGCAATATCCTTCTTCATTTTGGTCCACCAGAAAGTATTCTTCAGATCCAAATACATCTTGGTATTCCCTGGGTGTATCGAGTACGGTGAATCATGGGCTTCTTGCAAAATCAACTTCCTGATCTCCGGATCATTTGGCACATATACTCGGTCCTCAAACCATAAGGTATCGTGCTCATCCTCACGAAATCCCTTGGCTTTTCCTTTGCTCATCTTCTCCTTTATCTCATCAATCTCCTTGTCTGTCTTCTGAGCTTCTCTGATCCGTTCCATCAAGGTAGACTGTATCTCCAATGTCGCTAAATAGCCTCTTGGGACTATCTCCAAACATAGCTCGCGAAGATCCTCGGCTAACTCCTGAGGTAACTCTCCTGTCATGAGGGTGTTGACATGACTCTTGCGGCTCAACGCGTCTGCTACTACGTTAGCCTTTCCTGGGTGATAATGCAATCTCATATCATAATCCTTAATGAGCTCCAACCATCTCCTCTGTCTGAGATTAAACTCCTTCTGCGTGAAAATATACTTCAAACTCTTGTGATCCGTGTACACCTCACAATGGTTTCCGATGAGAAAATGTCTCCATGTCTTCAATGCATGCACCACGGCTGCTAATTCCAAATCATGCGTAGCATAATTCCTCTCATGGGGTTTAAGTTGTCGTGAAGCATATGACACAACTCTTCCTTCCTGCATAAGCACTGCTCCAAGTCCTCGACGAGAAGCGTCGCAATAAACTTCATAATCCTTGCGTTGATCTGGCAGAATCAACACTGGTGAGGTAACCAATCGTTTCTTCAACTCCTGGAAACTAGCTTCACATTCCTCAGTCCAATTGAATTTGGTGTCCTTCTTCAATAGCTCAGTCATGGGCTTAGCAATCCTTGAGAAATTCTCGATGAATCTCCGGTAGTATCCTGCAAGTCCAAGAAAACTCCTGATTTCTCCAACTGTCGTGGGTGATTCCCAACTTGTTACTGTGTCAACCTTGGCAGGGTCTACTGCTATTCCTTCTCCAGAAATAACATGTCCAAGGAATCCAACTTCCTTCAGCCAAAACTCACATTTGCTGAACTTGGCGTATAATTGATGTTCTCGGAGCTTCTCAAGTACCAATCGTAAATGCTCCTCATGCTCTTCCTCATTCTTGGAAAAGACTAGAATGTCGTCAATGAATACCACGACGAACTTATCCAAAAACTCCATAAACACCTTGTTCATCAGGTTCATGAAATAGGCAGGTGCGTTAGTCAGACCAAAAGACATAACGGTATACTCATACAGTCCATATCTGGTGGTAAAAGCCGTCTTAGGTATATCTTGCTCTCGAATCTTTAACTGATGGTATCCCGATCGTAGATCGATCTTGGAAAATACTTTAGCTCCTTGTAGGCGGTCAAACAAATCATTAATCATCGGCAGTGGGTACTTGTTTTTGATGGTTACTTCATTCAATCCACGGTAATCAACAACCATCCTCAGCGATCCATCTTTCTTCTCCACTAGAAGTACTGGTGATCCCCAAGGTGACGAACTTGGGCGAATATAGCCTTTATCCAGTAACTCCTTGATCTGCTTCTTAATTTCCTCCAAATCCTTTGCGGGCATCCTGTACGGTCTCTTAGATATTGGCCCTGTGCCTGGCAAAAGTTCAATCAAGAACTCAATGTCTCTATCTGGTGGCATGCCTGGCAACTCTTCTGGAAATACATCCGGATAATCCTTCACCACTGGTACTTCCTCCTGTACAACTCCTGATAAGGAATTCACTTGAGTCCTCTTCGGCATATGCCGGGATACATACTTGATCCTTTTTCCTTCCGGGGTGGTAAGCAAAATTGTCTTGCTGGCACAATCGATGTTTCCTCCATACAACGATAGCCAATCCATTCCCAAAATCACATCCAAACCTTGCGACTCCAAAACTATGAGGTCTGATGGGAAAACATGCCTACCAATGGCCAATGGTATCTGAAAACATCCTTGGATGGCCATATACTCTGCTCCTGGCGAGGTTACTAACATAGGGGTTTTGAGAACTTGGGTGGACATCTTAAACTTATTCACGAATCCCCTTGATATGTATGAATGCGATGCACCAGTATCGAAAAGAACGGTTGCAGTAAATGACTTAACCAAAAACTTACCTATTACTGCATCAGGCTGAGCTTCAACCTCCTCCACGCTCACGTGGTTCACATGTCCTTTGTTGAACGGGTTCGGCTTCTTCCCAGAGCTTCCATTGCCATTTCCATTTTGGGCTTCAGGACAATCAGTTGCATAGTGTCCAGTCTTCTGGCACTTGAAACAAGTAATGTGACTTAGATCCCTCTTGGTTGGGGTAGATGGGTTGGTGCGGTTCTGTCCGTTGCCTCCTCCATTCCCATTACCATTCTTGGAGCCATTATGGTTGTGCGAACTACCTCCTCCATGGGTATGCTGAAACTGTCCTCCCGGTTTCGGGGCAAATTGTGGCTTCTGCTGAGCTCCAGAATTGTACTTTCCTTGTCCATACTTCCTCTTGCGGTTTTCAATCTGCTGTTGCTTCCCTTCAATCATGAGAGCTCTATCTACCAGCTCCTGGTAGTTGTTGAAGGTTGCTACCATCAACTGCATACTCAGTTCATCATTCAGCCCTTCCAAAAATTTCTCCTGCTTAGCAGCATCTATAGCAACGTCATCTGGTGCATAACGTGCTAACTTACTGCAATCCTCCACATACTGGCCTACGGTGCGTCCTCCTTGGCGTAGGTTACGAAACTCACGCTTCTTCATAGCCATAGCTCCTGCTGAAACATGTGCGGTACGGAAAGCTTTCTAGGGCTTAAGCTTAGTGGTCGTGTCCTACAGTCAGCGTGTGCTCTGATACCAACTTTGTAGCGACCAGACCTCAAATGGTCTGTGCTGCTGTGCACCAGTGTCATCCCTGGATCAGTAATGCTGACACGCACAGTACAAATGGAGGATTTATAACAGAGTAGCAATCACACACTTATTACATCGAATATCTCCGAAGAGATTAAGTATGATAAATATGGCTTAAGGCCATCTAATAACGATAACAGCGGAAGACTTGGAAGATAAGTGAGTCCATCAACTCCAGCGGCATCACTGAGTATAAGACCACGACCTAAGGCACCTTACTCGTCGTCTGAAAAGTCTGCAACATGAAACGTTGCAGCCCGAAAACGGGTCAGCACATAGAATATGCTGGCAATGTAACACATAGAGAGTAATGAACAATAATAATGCTATACTACATGCATATATGGCTGGTGGAAAGCTCTACGGTTAAAGTTTATGCGTAAAGCCATTTTTTCCCTACTGCAAAGGAATAAATTTTATTTAACTATCATGGTGGTTGTTAAACATTGAGAAGGTACCTCCAACTCAATCCCAATTAAGTGTCATCATTAACCCAACAAAATTAATTAAAAGTAACATGGTGATGAGATTCAAATGATAATCCAGGTACTAGATACTCAAGTTGTCCATAACCGGGGACACGGCTAACCATGATTAGTTTGTACACTCTGCAGAGGTTTGCGCACTTTTCCCCACAAGACTCGATCGCCTCCGTTTCATTTCTCGCACTGCATGGTGTTTGAGAAACGGATGACCGAGACACAGTCTTTCAGAAACAATCACTCTTTACTCTGGTTGGACCAGTACACCTACTTTCCCCTACATCTGCTAGCCCACCTCTTCAAGAGATCATGTAACCTACTCAACTATGCTAGAGCCCATAATAGCTTGTGGCTGCACACGGAAGTTTCTAGCATGAACAATCTTATGATCCCTTTGAGCCTGGGTGGCGGACCTTATAAAATCAGACAACACTGGGTTCTCCAGGTGCCTCAATCCACCCAGATGTGAGTTTTAGTTGCCACCTTAAGTTGAACCATTAATAAACATCTCACATCTGTCATGAATATCTCTCAAAACCCAATCCACGTCTACGAGCATAGCATGGCAATATAATAGCAACGTAGAAGTAACTCCCAAGGGTTTGATAAGAAAACAGGTAATAGGTACTACCTCAACTACTTCCCAGAACCCACAGTTTAATCAGATCCTAATCATGCAATTGTTTGAGGAATAGATCTAATGCAATAAATCTGGGTATGGAAAGTATGATCAAAGTGTTACTTGCCTTGCTGATGATCCGCAAAACCTAGCGATTCGAAGTAACAAGCGGCACACTCCGGGTACTCTATCGCAAACAAACAAGCAAACAATAAGTACTCATCTAATGCACAGGTAAAACTCGAATGGAAGATCCAACCAGAAAGTTCAACTTAAGAACTCCGGTTTGCAAAAAGAATCAACTCGAAAGAAGCAACGAAAGTCAAACGGCGAAAGAAACAAGCTTCGTTTACTAATCTGGATCTAGGTCAAATTTTACTGTAGCAAAAACTTGTTTGAGTAGGTTAAACGGAAAGAGAATTTCGAGACGAAACTCTAGGCGCTTGAATCGCCTGATTCCGATAAACGAGCGAGAAGTTAAACAGAAACGAAGATTCGACCAGAAATCGAATCTGAGATAATCGTGGAAAAATCCGACGAAAAAGAAAAACGGACGAACGGTTAAAGAACGGACGTTCGTTAACAGAGAGAAACCGACGAACGCGTTCGCTAAAACGAACGGTTCGGTGAACGCTCGCAAAATAACAAAACCGAAAAAAACCGATCTAGGGTTCTTTTTTTTAAACGAATGGTTTTTTTTAAAATACGTTCCGCGGAAAATAATTCGTAGAAAAATAAATAAAAGTCCAAAAAATATAAAATAAATTTTCCCCGTCTAGTTAGAAAATCTAGATTAGGGTGAACATTTTTTTAACACAAAATAAATATTTTGAAAACATGCAATATTATTAATGCAATAAAAATTGCAAATAAAATCTGAATAAAATCCAATAGACGATTTTAACATTTTTCCTCCAGTATTTCAATTGTTTTGGAGAAGTCATATTTTCTCCTCTCATTTATTTTGTTTAATGAAATATTTTTCCGGAGAGAAAATAATTAAAACCATAATCCTCGTCTTATTTTTGATGAAAATCAAATATGAAAATTCGAGAAAATCCCCAACTCTCTCCGAGGTCCTTGAGTTGCTTAGGATTTATCGAGGATTTGTCAAAATGCAATAAAATATGATATGCAATGACGATCTATGTATAACATACCAAAATGAAAATTTGGGATGTTACATTCCTACATTTAACGTGCACTAATACAACTGTCATGTGAAAATTTGGAAAATTTCATGGGTCATTTGACTTTTCAAAGACATTTAAGTGATTTCTAACCATTTAATGACCGTAATTCAAATTTGAACTACATCTACATGCAACGCCTAACCATAACGGTTTGAAAAATCATATTTTTGTGTACTTCTTTGCGAGTTAATTCCATGTGTAGTAAATTAGAAGGAATTTTGAAACATATTGGTCTCAAGGCATGGGCCATGGCATTTTAATTCCAAAAAATAAAAAAATGATCAGAAAAACATGAAACCGTGGTTGATGTAATGTCATGCCACCAAGATGATGTGCTAAAGAAATTGGCATGTTTGACGAACCTTTGTACACACACCCCTCACAAACCGAAGCAACTCGCTAGAAGGTTCGTTGTTCTGAGAGGGAACAATGCATGTTTGATGACGAACGGGAGATAGCTTCCTCTTACGGCCTTAAATTTTTTTCCTACATTTACGGTGCACTAATACAACTGTCATGTGAAAATTTGGAAAATTTCACGGGTCATTTGACCTTTTAAAGACATTTAAGTGATTTTCTATCCTTTCAATGACCATAACTGAAATTTGAACTACATCTACATGCAACGCCTGACCATAACAGTTTGAAAAATCATATTTTTGTGTACTTGTGTGCGAGTTAATTCCATGTGCAGTAAGTTAGAAGGAATTTTCAAACATATTGGTCTCAAGGCATGGGCACATGCATGGAGTGCCATGGCATTTTAATTCCAAAAAAAATGATCAGAAAAACATGAAACCTTGCTTGATTTAATGTCATGCCACCAAGATGATGTGGTAAAGAAATTGGCATGTTTGGCGAACTTTTGGACACACACCCCTCACAAACCGGAGCAACTCGCTAGAAGGTTCGTGGTTCCGAGAGGGAACAATGCATGTTTGATGATGAACGGGAGATAGCTTCCTCTTACGGCCTTCAAACTTTTTCCTACGTTTAACGTGCACTAATACAACTGTCATGTGAAAAATTGGAAAGTTTTAGGGATCATTTGACCTTTTAAAGACATTTAAGTGATTTTGTAACCATTTAATGACCGTAATTCAAATTTGAACTACATCTACATGCAACGCCTAACCATAACGGTTTGAAAAATCATATTTTTGTGTACTTGTGTGCGAGTTAATTCCATGTGCAGTAAATTAGAAGGAATTTTCAAACATATTGGTCTCAAGGCATGGGCACATGCATGGAGTGCATGCCATGGCATTTCAATTCCAATAAAATTAAATAATGATCAGAAAAACATGAAACCTTGCTTGATTTAATGTCATGCCACCAAGATGATGTGGTAAAAAATTGGCATGTTTGACAAAAGTTTGGACACACACCCCTCACAAACCGGAGCAACTCACTAGAAGGTTCGTGGTTCTTAGAGGGAACAATGCATATTTGATGACGGACAGGAGATAGCTTCCTCTTACGGCCTTCAATTTTTTTCCTACGTTTAACGTGCACTAATACAATTGTCATGTGAAAATTTGGAAAATTTCAGGTGTCATTTGACCTTTTAAAGACATTTAAGTGATTTTATAACCATTTAATGACCGTAATCCAAAGTTGAACTACATCTACATGCAACGGCTAACCAAAACAGTTTGAAAAATCATATTTTTGTGTACTTGTGTGCGATTTAAAAAATCATCAGACGATGTAAATATCTGGTGTTCAAAAAAGAAAATGTAAAGATCTGGCAAGACAACCGCCCCCCACACGATTGGCACTCTATCTCGCGGCTCGAGGTTTGGTAGCTGATTGGCGGGGATCATTAATCATACACGGTTCTGTATTGGAAACCGTTAGCTACTATGTTCACACACGGATTTTGCTGCGGGAATCGTGTGTAATTCAAACTACAGTACTCGTAAATTCCGGCGACCGGTGTGTGTACTGTCCCCGTCGATCTAGATTCCGGCCGCCAATAAATACTACCTTGCTCACATCGTCCCGCCTTCATTCTCATCTACATCCTCCCCTCGCTCGCCCTCTCTCACTCTCTCTGTCACTCTCTCTCTCTCTCAAATCTCTGCCATGGCACCGCCGGTCTGCCCACGCGCCGACGAGGAGTCGCCGCCCCCCGAGGACGCTCACTCGATTAGTAGCAATGAGGACCCTACGCGCCGCCTGACGAGGTTTCGCTGGACCCCCCAACTTTGGATTGGTTTTGGGGCCAGTACAATTTGTGGAAGTTGCTGCCGGCGGCTGAGAAAGCCAGGCAAGTGGCGTTCAAGAAGGAGATGGCGAAGGAGGAAGCCAGGTACCAGGTGGCCTGTGAAGCCCGTGATGCTGCCTGGAAAAAGGAGGCGGCAGAGCTTTGGGGGCAGGAATGCCGTCGTGCCGAGGAGGTGTACAAAGACGGGCACTTCGCGAGGAAGGTCATAGGCGCTGGGTGCCTCGTCGCTGTGTGGAGGTGGGCCGATAAGCTCCACCGTGCCACCGACGAGGAGCTCCGGTGGGTGCCCAACAAAATGGAAAGATCGGCCGCGCGCGTCCGCCAGCAAGAGGCAGATCGGTATGTCAAGCGCTGCGAGGCGGAGGAGTCGGAGTACTGCCTCCGCACTGGGAAGACGCTGCGCACCAGGGAGCTGTTGGCGAGGGGCTGCCGGAATACTGGCCCCAGGAGGGATTATTAGTTTTAGTATTGTTCGTTTTCAATTTTATGCATTGTACCTAGTAGTTAAGTATCATCACGTATATGTGATGATATTATATATATATATATATTCTGTGATGAACTAATGAACAATTAATATATATATATATATATTATGAATTCCATTTTATATCTTCTTTTATATACTAATTTGAATCTAGCTATTATCATCCACATATACAGAATGAAAAGCGTATACACACACATTGAAACAGAACATATAAGAATGGAAAACAGAGTACACACATTGAAATAGAGCAATACTATGATTGCTGTGAATACATAGATATCCACGTCGAAACGACTTTTTAAAATAAAACACGTCCATGAGACCATGAACAACAGCCCTTGCCTAGGGTAGCTCTTGGTTCTGCCTGAACTCATGCAGGCGTTTGTCCAAGCGGTCGACACACTCGCGGTACATCTGGAGCGAGATCTCGAGCTCCAAGTTGTCTATTTCATCGGATATCACCAGCTCGAGGATGCGACGGCCATGGTCCTCTACTGCGTCCAGGTCGACACCTGGGCCAAGGAGGCGGTCGAGCCTACGGACCAGCGCGTTGGCATCCAGCGGGCCGCGGACAAGGTGAACGGCGGCACTCATCCAAACGGCGCGGCGGTCGTCCCGGTGCAAGTACGGCGCGGCCGGCCTCTGGTGCAAGTACGGCGCCGAGGGCCTCTGCCCACTCCTGGCAAGGAATGGGGGTACTAACGGGACGTGTACCCAGCTGCGACGCCGTGTCGACAGCAGGCAAGCGCCGATGGATCCGCTCTTGCTGTGCAGCGCGCCATGCCTCTCTCTCTCTCTCTCTACGGAGCTCCAATGGTATCGCCGTGCGGCGAGCTGCAACCTATCGGCACGGACGCGCCTAGCTTACTCTGCGGCGCGCCATCGATCATGTTGTGCGGCGAGCTGCAGGCTGTCGGTGCTGACATGCCTATCTTGATCTGCGGCGCTCAAGCGCCATGTGCCAAAGGTCTGCTCAACCCTGGCGATGACGCGCATCACGGCGTCATTCATCACGTTGCCGGGGAGCGCCTCGACCTCGACAGGCCGTGGCGCCTGCTCGTTTTCCTCGTCGACGAGGTTGATGGCAGAGGCGGCGCTTTGGTGGGTTGGCATGCTTGGAAAAGGTGGATGTACTACAGGCTACGCTTGTCGCCTCCGTGTGTCGCGCGCCGCCTATGCGCAATATAGCAGGGTGGCGGGAAACAGGTGAGGAAATGGCGGGAAACAGTGGCGTGTTCATAAAACGCCATCAATTAATGGAAACTTAGCATAGAAGGAACATCGATCTAGCACAAGAAGTAGATGATGATCAGATGAACACGGACCACACTAGGGAACCCGTCGGTGATGAATTCATCAATCCCAAACGGTTGAATACTAGCAAGCGTTTTCCCACAACACACACGGCCTATTCAATCACAAACAGGTCGGATGGATCAACTATATGCCATGTATCGCACATTGTCAAAAAGTAATGCGGTAGACCTTCTTTAACATGTGTTAAAAGAAAAAACAAGGACCTCGAGGTTAAATTAGCTGAGGGAATGGGTCATTTCGGTCATTTGACCGAAATGACCCATCCTATCAGTTAATTTAACATCAACACAACTTCCCATCCATTCACCCATCTGATGGCTGCTCCAGCCTGAGCACACTTAACTTGATAGTTTTCTTACATGATCTACTGGTGGAACAAATAGTCCTTGCTGATAGGAATGCCTCTTCGCAACCTTATGGCGTATCCAGATGACCGTTCGTCCCACAATGACCAATAGATGTTGTGTAGACAGAGCATATCACATATGTCTTATTAGAAGTAATCATCTGTGTTATTATCGGTCTTCGCGCACATTTCTGATTATAGGCCTGATTGCCTCATATCACACACATCTTGTTCATTTGAACCGTTTCTGTTCTCATATCTCAACGCAAACAGTTCATCCGAGTGAACCGCATGTCGTATATCGCACACACCTTTGATCAGGCTGACCGTTTCTTTTGTGTTGCCTAATCACAAACAGTTCATCCGAGTGAACCATATGCTGTACATCGCACACACCTTCATCTGGCTTCCCATTTCTTTTGTTCCTCCTCATCGCAAACAGTTAATTGATCTAAACCGTATGCCCTGCATCACACACGCAACTAAAATCTGAACCGTGTTTGATGCATCCTCCATTGCAAATGTTTTGCACCTTTTTTGTCAGATTTTACACCACCGTTTGCGATTATGGCATCGCACACAGTTTCGTCGAAGGGTCTCTGATCGTAGTGTCACGTTAGCAGCAACCTGCAGTAGTGTCCATCGCATCACGACGACTATGTAGTGGGACCTATATGGGCCACCAATCATGGAGTCAAATCCAGCCGATCATGGGTAGGGGGTCCTGAGCTAGTAGTCTTGACACGATTGTAGTAGTAGAAAGCAAGGTTTTCGTGCGGTCTTGAGGAGATAATACCCTACATCCTACTTGTGTTTATTGATTGGGGTACAATATCAAGGATGTGTGTCTACCATGAGATTGTCGTGTAAGATTTCTATCGACTAGCCTAACCTCGGTTTTCATAATGTACCGGAGGCTGATACGTCTCTGTCGTATCTGTAATTTTTTTATTATTTCATGCTAATATTCTACAACTTTCACATACTTTTGGCAACATTTTATATTATTTTTGGGACTAACATATTGATCCAGTGCCTAGTGCCAGTTCATGTTTTTTGCATGTTTTTTGTCCTGCAAAAAATCGATATCAGACAAAGTCCAAACGCGATAAAATTGATGGAGAATAATTTTGGAATATATGTGAATTTTTGGAGGAAGAATCAAGGCAAGACGGTGCCCGAGGGACCGATAAGGCAACTGGGTGCGCCTTGGTGGTAGGGTGCACCATGTTGCCTTGTGACTCCCTCGTAAGTCAGTTGGAGCCCTTCTTTCGACACAAGAAAGATAATATTGGGAGAAAAATCGTGTTAAAATTTCAGTACGACCAGAGTTACGGATCTCGAGGAATATAAGAAATGGTTTTCGGCCAGAAACAGGGACGCGAAACACAGAGAGAGATCCAATCTCGAAGGGATCCTGCCCTCCGGGAGCCATGGAGGCTAAGGACCAGAGGGGAAACCCTCCTCCCATCTAGGGGGGAGGCCAAGGAAGAAGAAGGAGGACGGGGGCTCGCCCCCCTCTCTTTCGGTGGCGTCGGAGTGCCGCCTAGAAAATCATCGTGACAATGATCTACACCAACAACTTCGCCGTCGTCATCACCAATTCTCTCCCCCTCTATGCAGTGGTGTAACCTCTCTATTCCCACTGCAATTCTCTACTTGAACATGGTGCTTAATGCTATATATTATTATCCAATGATGTATGGCCATCCTATGATATTTGAGTAGATTCTTTTTTCCTATGGTTAATTGGTGAAATTGCTATGGTTCGTTTAATTTTCTTGTTGTTATGTTGGTGTCCTTTGGTGCCCATCATATGAGCGCGTGCATGGATCACAGCATGGGGTTAGTTGTATATTGATAGGACTATGCATTGGAGGGCGAGAGTGACAAAAACTTCTTCCTACCATAGAAATTTATTCATACGAGATTGAAGGGGGGCCTATATATCTTAATGCTATGGTTGGGTTTTACCTTAATTAACATTAGTAGTTGCAGATGCTTGTTAATAGTTTCAATCATAAGTGCGTAGAATTCTAAGTAAGGGATGACATGGTAGCAGTGGCCTCTCCCACATAAAACCTTGTTACCGGTCTAGTAACTTAAGTCAATTTCCTAGGGACAATCTCTCTCTTTGTGTTACAAAAAGCTCTCTACTAAACCAAAGTAACTTTTATTATCTAGCTAAGTACTTCTAGGTTTATTCTTCAAACCTATCCTACTACACCTACAAAGTACTTCTAGTTTTATTACTTGTTTCTAGGTAAAGCAAACATTGGTGTGCGTAGAGTTGTATCGATGGTCGATAGAACTTGAGAGAACATTAATTCTACCTTTAGTTCCTCGTTGGGTTCGACACTCTTACTTATCGAAGAAGGCTACAAACGATCCCCTATACTTGTGGGTTATCAAGACCTTTTTTTGGCGCCATTGTGGGGGAGCAATAGCGTGGGGTGAATATTCTCGTGTGTTATTGTTTGCTTTATCACTAAGTAGTTTTCATTTTTTGTTCTAAGTTGTTTTATATCTTTAGTTATGGATATGGAACACGAAACACCAAAATAATTTGTTGTGCTTGCTACTATGGACATGGGGAACCTCCTAAAACCCTCGATGTTGGTTATGTGAAAAAATTCAATACTACTTTGGTTCCTATTAAATCTCCATATAACTTGATAATGGGAGATACTTTGGATCACTGGGAATACTTTACGGATTATCGCTTGTCTCAAAAAGGGAAACATTTATGGATCAAATTAAAATGTTGCGTTGGTATGCCTGGAATTTGTGCTTAATGTATGATTATACTTGTTGGTCTTAGATGAAGGCTCCACACCTTTCATTTCAATGTGAGTTTAATGATAATAAAACCTTGGCTTCTTATGCTAAAGATATATATGTTGCTATGATGTGGAACAAATAGAATAATTTGTTGCTTTTAGGGGTTCTTAAGAAATTGAATATTTGTTTGAAAGTATGAAGATTGTGATGATGCTCTTTACTATACTTAAATATTGCTATGAGAATTATAAATACAATGCCGATATTGATGAATTTATTGAGAAAGTCTCCGCTGTCCAATAAGAGACTAATATTTTGCAGGAAACTATGGAAGAAGAAATTTCTGAAACTATGGGATCATTAGATGAAAAAGATGAGGAGGAGAGCAAAGAACAAAATGAGGAAGAGCAGATTTTCTACCTGTGGCCACCTTCTAATGAGATTAAATCTTTATCTCATGCATTGTTTAACTTCCCTTCGTGCTTACTGAAGGATGAATGCTATGATCCCTTGGATTCATTTGAAATATCCCCTTTTTGATGAACTTGATGCTTGCTACGCTTATTGCCATGATGCCAGCATGAATTATGCTTACGGAGATGAACTTGCTATAGTTCCTTATGTTAAAATGAAATTGTTTCTATTGCACCAACACATGATAGTCCTATTATCCTTTTGAATTCTCCCAACTACACTATATTGGAGAAGTTTGTACTTATTAAGGATTATATTGATGGGTTGCATTTTACCATTACACACGATGATTTTGATGAATATAATATGCATGTGCTTGCTTCTCCTACTTGTAATTATTATGAGAGAGGAACTACATCTCTACCTCTCTATGTTTCCAATTAGATAAAATTGCAAGAAACTACTTATGCCATGTATTGGCCTTTACTTGGTGTTCATGAATTGTTCTTTTATGACATGTTGATGCATAGGAAGAGAGTTAGACTCTGTTGTTCCATGATATATGTTGCTTTGTGCTCACTACTAAATTATATATCATTGTGAATTAAAATTGGCTTTGATATACCTTGGGATCCGGGTGGATCAATTATTTGAGCATGTTCTACCTAGCTTAATGGATTTAAAGAGAGCACCGCCTGGGAGACAAGTTGGAAGTTTTAGAGAGTCATTTATTTCTGTTGTGTGCTTTTAAAAAGTTTAAAACAAAAAATATAGAGGAGAACCTAAATTTTTTCGAAAAGAAATGTGAAAGTGAGAAAGACGAGCACTGTTTAAGTGGGGCCATACTTTAACTTTGTTCATGCCCATGGAAACTTTGTGAATCTTAAATTATAGAAACTTTTCAACAAAAATAATTACCCCCTTTTACAAATACATTGTATTATAAAAATAATGTGCCAATATATACCTTTAGGATGTTTAGATAGCTTTTTTGGTATGTGATGTGCAAAAACACAAAGTTTTGCTGTAGTACTTGAATTTTGTTAATTCACTGGAACATGGAAAAATTCTGAAACTTTTACACAGTACTGCTATGCAAATTGTTTTCTACACCTAATTTATAAGAACTTTTGGGTTATAGAAGTATATGATTCATCTTCATCTTTACAGATTGTAATCCTTTCACATATTGTTGTTATAGTTTCTTCATTGGTTATGATTGAAATCTTGCTGAGCCCCATTGGTTTGGGAGTGATGTTCCTTGAACTACGTCGGTATTTCCCCAAAGAGGAAGGGATGATGCATCACAACTATGGTAGGCATTTCCCTCAGTTATGAAACCAAGGTATCAATCCGGTAGGAGAACCAAGCAACACTAGGTAAACGGTAACTGCACACAAAGAACAAATACTTGCAACCTGACGCATATAAGGGGTTGTCACTCCCTTCTTCGGGTAACGACGCCAGAAATTATCAACTTGACGGGATAAAATTGTGATAGATTGGATAAATAGATCTCGATAAAACACGAAATACAAGATGCAAATAAAAAAGTGCAACAAGGTATTTTTGGGTTTTTGGAATAATATATCTGAAAATAAAAGTGGAAAATAATAGATTAGAAAGCAAATATGATAAAAAATAGACCCTGGGGCCGTAGATTTCACTAATGCTTCTCTCAAGAAATAGCACACGGTGGGTAAACAAATTACTGCTGGGCAGTTGATAGAACCTCAAATAGTTATGACGATATCTAGACAATGATCAATACATAGGCATCACGTCCAAGATTAGTAGACCGACTCCTGCCTGCATCTACTAGTATTACTCCACACATCGTCCGCTATCCAGCATGCATCTAGTGTATTAAGTTCATGGAGAAACGAAGTAATGCAATAAGAACGATAACATGACGTAGATGAGATCTATTCATGTAGAAATAGCCCCCATCTTGTTATTCTTAATATCAACAATATATACGTGTCTTGCTACCCCTTCTGTCACTGTGAAAGAACACCGCACGATCGGACCCATCACAAAGCACCTCTTCCCATGGCAAGAAAAATTGATCTAGTTGGCCTAACTAAACCAAAGATTCGAAGAAGAAATACGAGGCTATAAATAATCATGCATATAAGAGATCAAAGAAGACTCAAATAATATTCATGGATAAAAGATCTGATCATAAACTCAAAGTTCACCGGATCCCAACAAACACACCGCAAAAAGAGTCAGGTCAAATAGATCTCCAAGAGACCATTGTATTGAGAATCAAGAGAGAGAGACAGAGAGAGAGAGAGGAAGCCATCTAGCTACTACCTATGGACTCGTAGGTGTATGATGAACTACTCACGCATCATCGGAGAGGAGCCAATGAGGATGATGAACTGATACGTCTCCAACGTATCTATAATTTTTGATTGTTCCTTGCTATTATATTAACAATCTTGGATGTTTTACAATCATTTTATAGCAACTTTATGTATTTTTAGGACTAACCTATTGACATAGTGCCCAGTGCCAGTTGTTGTTTTTTGCTTGTTTGTTTACTTCGCAGAAAATCAATACCAAAAAGAGTCCAAAAACAGCAAAACTTTTTGGAGATTTTTTTGGATCATAAGACACACGATGGGCCAAGGAAGTACCAGAGGGGGGCTCCGAGGGGAGCACAACCCACCTGGGCGCGCCTGGGGGCCCAGGCGCACCCTGGTGGGTTGTGCCCACCTCGGCCGCCTCCCGCACCGCCTCTTTCCTCTATAAATACCCCAATATTCCAAAAACCCTAGGGGAGTCGACGAAACACAATTCCAGCCGCCGCAAGTTCCAGAAACCACAGATCCAATCTAGACACCATCACGGAGTGGTTCATCATCCTCATTGGCGCTTCTCCAATGATGCGTGAGTAGGTCATTGTAGACCTATGGGTCCATAGTTAGTAGCTAGATGGATTCCTCTCTCTCTCTCTTTTGATTCTCAATACAATGGTCTCTTGGAGATCTATTTGATGTAACTTCTTTTGCAGTGTGTTTGTTGGGATCCGATGAACTTTGAGTTTATGATCTGATCTATTTTATCCATGAAAGTTATTTGAGGTTTATGTATCGTTGCTATTAAGGATAACAAGATGGTGTCTATTCCTACATGAATAGATCTTGTCTACATCATTTCATCGTTCTTATTGCATTACTCCGTTTTTCCATGAACTTAATACACTAGATGCATGCTAGATAACGGTCGATGTGTGGAGTAATAGTAGTAGATGCAGACAGGAGTCGGTCTACTAGTCTTGGACGTGATGCCTATATAATGATCATTGCCTGGACATCGCCATAATTATTTGAAGTTCTATCAATTGCCCAACAGTAATTTGTTTACCCGCCGTATGCTATTTTTCTCGAGAGAAGCCACTAGTGAAATCTACGGGCCCGGGTCTCTTTATCATATTTGCCTTCGAGATCTATTTTTATTCGCTTTTATTTTTAGATCTATTAATCCAAAAACCCAAAAATACCTTGCTGCAATTTATTGTTATTTATTTTATCTCGCGTTCCCGCGAGATCTATTTATCCAATCTACTACAATTTTATCTATCTTTTTACCCGGGAGGGATTGACAACCCCTCTTTTATGTCGGGTTGCAAGTATTTGTTCTTTGTGTCCAGGTATTGTTTACATAGTGTTGCGTGGTTCTCCTACTGGTTCAATAACCTTGGTCTCATCACTGAGGGAAATACCTACCGTAGGTGTGCTGCATCATCCCTTCCTCTTTGGGGAAATACCGACATAGTTCCAGCCGCATCAAAAGGAATTTCTGGCGCCATTGCTGGGGAGACGTCATCAACATCTATCAGGTTCCTAATCATAAATCTCATCTCCTTGCAATTTACATTATTTGCCATTTGCCTGTCGTTTTCATCTCCCCCACTTCACAAAAATTTGCCGTTTTATTCGCCCTCTTTTTCGTTCGCCGTTTTCTCGTCAGATCTGTTTTTTATGTTTAATCTTTTTTGCGTAGTTGCGATGTCTTAAGAAAACACCAAGTTGTGTGATTTTTCCAATACCAATAATAATGATTTTATAAGCACTCCAATTGCTCCTCCCGCCACTAGTGCGGAGTCTTATGATATTAATGTTGCTTTGTTGAATCTCGTTATGAAAGATCAATTTTCCGGTACTCCTAATGAGGATGCCGCATCCCAACTTAACACATTCGTGGAATTATGCGATATGCAAAAGAAAAAAAGATGTGGACAATGATATTGTGAAGTTGAAATTATTCCCGTTTTCTTTGCAAGATCATGCAAAAATTTTGGTTTTCTTCTTTGCCTCGCAATTGTATCGATTCTTGGGATAAGTGCAAGGATGCTTTTATTACTAAGTACTTTCCGTCCGCAAAAAATATTTCCCTTAGGACACAAATCATGAATTTTAAGCAACTTGAGCATGAACATGTTGCGCAATCTTGGGAAATAATGAAATTGATGCTAAGAAATTGTCCTACTCACGATTTAAATATTTGGATGATTATACAAAAATTTTTATGTGGGATTAAATTTTGTTTCTAGAAATCTTTTAGATTTCATCGCGGGTGGTACTTTTATGGAAATTACTTTGGGTGATTCTACTAAATTGCTTGATAATATTATGGTAAATTATTCCCAATGGCATACCGAAAGAGCTCCTATTAGTAAAAAGGTTAATTCAGTTGAAGAAATAAATTCCTTTAGTGAACAAGTTGATGCTCTTATGAAATTGGTTGCTAATAAAAATGCTCCTATTGACCTTAATGATGCGCCTTTTTCTACTTTGATTGACCAAAATAGTGATGTCGTAGATATGAATTTTGTTTCACGAAACAATTTTAATAACAATGCTTATAGAGGTAATTTTAATCCTAGACCTTCTCCGGGAAATTCCTCTAATAATTATGGTAATTCCTATGGAAATCCTTCTTATAATACTAATAGGAACACCTCTGATCTTGAGAATAATATTAAAGAATTTATCAATGCTCTAAAGAATTTTAATACTACGATAGAAGAAAAGTTGAGTAAGATTGATGATATGTCTAGAAGCATTGATAGAATTTCTCATGATGTAGAAAATCTCAAGATGAAACTTTTTGTGCCTAAGGTTGAGGAATCAATTAAAGCTTTATATGTTTCTATGGATTAAAGTAAGAAAAGAAGCGCTATGCTTAGAGCTAAAAGAGAATTTTTAGAAAAAAAAACGTTTTCTAGCGATTGCTTTCATAAAAAGATGAAGATCTTAAAATGATTGGTGTTTCTTCTATTTATTCCTTGTTTAGTAAAATTAATATTGATGACAAATGGACTAAAGAAGAGTCAACTTTAGTTAGCAGGCGTCCCGATAATTTGGAGGGTGAAAATCTTGTTGAAAATTTTGATAAAAGTGGGCTTGGAGAGGTCAAACTTTAACTAGTGATGTGCCCACTCTTTTGGATTACAAAGACTTTAATTATGATAATTGTTTTTTGATTGATTGTATTTCTTTGTTGCAATTGATGATAAATTCACCCCATGCTTATGAACAAAATAAAGCTTTTACTAAACATATCATTGATGCTATGATGAAAGCTTTGGAATAAAAGTTGGAAATAGAGATTTCAATTCCTAGAAAATTACATGATGATTGGTAACCTAATATCAAAGTCAAGATTAAAAATTATGAGTTTTTTGCTTTATGTGACTTGGATGCTAGTGTTTCTACAATTCGAAAGTCTTTATGTGATGTGCTTGCTCTCACCAATATTGAAGAGTATTCTTTAAATTTGCACTTGGCAGATTCTACTATTAAAGAACCTTTGGGAAGAATTAATGATGTTCTTATTCTTGCAAATAGGAACTATGTGCCCATAGATTTTATTGTTCTTGATATTGATTGCAATCCGTCTTGTCCAATTATACTTGGTAGACCGTTTTTACGTACTATTGGTGCCATGATTGACATGAAAGAAGGCAATATTAAATTTCAATTTCCACTAAGAAAGGGTATGGAACACTTCCCTAGAACAATAATTAAGCCACCATATGAATCAATCATGAGGGCATCCTATGGACCTAGAAATAAAGATGATAATACTTGAATCTTTGCTTTATTCCTAGCTAGGAGCGTAAAACGATAGCGCTCGTTGGGAGGCAACCCAATGAATAAAATTTATTTTTGTCTTTTTCTTTATGTTCTTGAGTGTTTGCACAATTATGTTACTGTGATGATTGTGTTTTTTGTGTGCTTAAATTAGTGTTTGTGCCAAGCAAAGCCTTCGAGATCATGTTGGGTGATAGTTGATTTGATCTTGTTGAAAAACAGAAACTTTGTGCGCCAGTCACAGAATTATTAAAAATCACAGAAGAGTGATAAAAATCTGAATTTTTTTACAAAAGATTTATACACAAATTGCATACATCTTCCTATTTTTTGAGAATTTTTGAATTTATAGAAGTATACGAAGTTTCCAGATTGCTACGAACTCTTATGTTTTTGACAGATTCTGTTTTCTTTGTGTTGTGTGCTTATTTTGATGAGTCTATGGACTCTATCGGGGGGTATGAGCCATAGCAAAGTTGTAATACAGCAGATATAATGCAAGAATAAAATATGAATGGGTTTGCAACAGTACTTATAGTAGTGATTTGCTTTGTTATACTAACAGATCTCACGAAGGTTTTGTTGAGTTTTCTGTGATTGAAGTTTTCAAGTTTGGGTGAGATCAGGATGGATGAAGGAACAAGGAGTAACAAGAGCCTAAGCTTGGGGATGCCCATGGCATTCCAAGCTATTATCTAAAAGATAAGCGAGCAACTAAGCTTGGGGATGCCCGAGTGACATCCCCTCTTTCTTCTAACGACCATCGGTATTTTACTTGGAGCTATATTTTTATTTGTCACATATCATGAGTTTTGCTTGGAGCGCCTTGTAATATATGAGTCTTTTCTTGTTTTGCTTTTTTTTGTGTCATCTATCCTTGCTGGACACACCTATTTGAGACAGCCAAAATTATGCTATGACTTGTTAGAATTTCTCTCTATGCTTCACTTAAATCTTTTTGAGCTATGGAATCGCTGTAGTGCTTCACTTATATCTTTTTGAGCATGGTGTGCTTTAGTATTTTTGAAGAAATGCTCTCATGCTAGATTTATTTGAGCGTTGGTAATTTTTTTAAAGAAAATTCTCACATGCTTCATTTAAATTATTTTGAGAGAAGAAACTTTTTATGCTCATGTTCTTCACGTAGATTTGTTTGAGCTATCAAAAGCAATATATGAAATTAGTCCCAAAGTGATAGATATTCAAGATGGATATCATAAAAAATTTCTTGGAGATCATTGGTCAAAATAATCTTGATTCTTTGTAATAGTTTTGCGGTATGATGATATAATATTTGAGTCGTGTTAATGAGTAATTATGCTTTAGTAAGAATATTGGTGTTAAGGTTTGTGATTCCCTATGAAAGCATGAAAGTAAATAGTTATGCAATGAAATTATATCCTACTTATGGTGCATTATTCGGTGTTAGTTATGCTTAATGTTTGCTTATGAGATTTTTCATTTCTTGGTTGGATGCTTCTCAATCTTTTGCTAGCCTTCACTTGTACTAAGTGGGATTACTACTTGTGCATCCAAAATACTTAAACTAGTTTTGCCATGAGTCCACTGTACCTACCTATATGCGGTATTCTTTTGCCATTCTAAGAAATATGTGCCATCTCTAGTTTTCAAAATAATTTTCCTTATTGTGTGCTCGTACCGCTCATGAAACGGTAGGGGGATGGCTGATATTTTTCCATGCTAGATGTGTTATTCTCAAGATGAGTGTTTACTCACTTGTCATTGCACGAGAGTACGGTAAAGGTATTAGGGATGCCCAGTCCCGAAATGAAAAATGAATTTACTTTATGTTGTCAAATAATAAATTCCTTGGAGAGTGTTGCTATGGACGGTACCCATGGATTCGGTTAGCCGTGAAATGTGAAAGTACGATGGAAAAAGGAATAAACTTTATTTTCTGTTTGGAAACCACCCATGATATATCTAGCATGGAAAGTATTGGGAACTACTCGTTCGTTTTCGTTGACAGGAAAAGCATGCCACCCAAAATGTTTTATCTCTATATTTTTCGCTTTGAGCTCTGGCACCTCTACAAATCCCAACTTCCCTCTGCGAAGGACCTTTCTATTTCCTTTATGAAATTTTTATTTTTATTTGAGTCTCCATCTTCTCTTATAAAGCACCAACTAAGGGGCACTATGATCGTACTTGAGCATTGGGTGTAGCAAATATGCAAGTGTGTTTCATGAATGGATCAATGATTGAGCATAATGGGCTAGGTATAACTTGCTTTAGTGTCGATATTTTGAAAGACATGGTTGCTTGTTGATATGATTGAGTATTGAAATCTTCATGTCAAAACTAGACTATTGCTTTGAATCATATAGAAGTCCAAATGTCCATGCTACAATGAAAATAATATGTGATGAACATGTTAGGCAGCATTCCACATCAAAAATTCTGTTTTTATCAATTACCTACTCGAGGACAAGCATCAATTAATCTTGGGGATGCTGATACGTCTCCAACGTATCTATAAATTTTGATTGTTCCATGATGTTATATTATCAATCTAGGATGTTTTACAATCATTTTATAGCAACTTTATATCTTTTTTTGGAACTAACCTATTGACATAGTGCCTAGTGCGAGTTGCTGTTTTTTGCTTATTTTTTTGCAAAAATCACTACCAAACGGAGTGCAAACGCAGCAAAACTTTTTGGAGATTTTTTTGGACTAGAAGACACATGATGGGCCAAGTAAGTACCAAAGGGGGGCTCCGAGGGGAGCACAACCCACCTGGGCGCGCCTGGGGGCCCAGGCCCAGGCACGCCCTGGTGCGTTGTGTCCACCTCTTCCGCCTCCCGCACTGCCTCTTTGCTCTATAAATACCCCAATATTCCAAAAACCCTAGGGGAGTCGACGAAACACAATTCCAGTCGCCGCAAGACGCAGAAACCACAGATCCAATCTAGACACCATCACGGAGGGGTTCATCATCCTCATTGGTGCCTCTCCGATGATGCGTGAGTAGTTCATTGTAGACCTACGTGTCCGTTGTTAGTAGCTAGATGGATTCCTATCTCTCTTTTGATTCTCAATACAATGGTCTCTTGGAGATCTATTTGATGTAAATCTTTTTGCGGTGTGTTTGTTGTTATCCGATGAACATTGAGTTTCTGATCAGATCTATTTTATCCATGAAAGTTATTTGAGTTTTGATCTCTTATATGCATGATTGCTTATGGCCTCGTATTTCTTCTTCGAATCTTTGGATAGTTAGGCCGACTAGATCGATTTTTCTTGCCATGGGAAGAGTTGTTTTGTGATGGGTTCGATCTTACGGTGCTCAATCCCAGTGACAGAAAGGGAAATGGCACGTATGTATCGTTGCTATTAAGGATAACAAGATGGTGTCTATTCCTACATGAATAGATCTTTTCTACATCATGTCATCATTCTTATTGCATTACTCTGTTTTTCCATGAACTTAATACACTAGATGCATGCTACATAACGGTCGATGTGTGGAGTAATAGTAGTAGATGCAGATAGGAGTCGGTCTACTAGTCTTGGACGTGATGCCTATATAATGATCATTGCCTGGATATCACCATAATTATTTGAAGTTCTATCAATTGCCCAACAGTAATTTGTTTACCCGCCGTATGCTATTTTTCTCAAGAGAAGGCACTAGTGAAATCTATGGCCCCCGGGTCTCTTCTTTATCATATTTGCCTTCAAGATCTATTTTTATTTGCTTTTATTTTCAGATCTATTAATCCAAAAACCCAAAAATACCTTGCTACAATTTTTTGTTATTTATTTTACCTCGCGTTCCTGCGAGATCTATTTATCCAATCTACTACAATTTTATCTATCTTTTTACCCGGGAGGGATTGACAACCCCTCTTTTACGTCGGGTTGCAAGTATTTATTCTTTGTGTGCAGGTGCCATTTACATAGTGTTGCGTGGTTTTCCTACTGGCTCGATAACCTTGGTCTCACCATTGAGGGAAATACCTACCGTACCTGTGCCGCATCATCCCTTCCTCTTTGGGGAAACACCAACGTAGTTCAAGCCGCATCATGAACCCCTCCATGATGGTGTCTAGATTGGATCTCGTGGTTCTGCAACTTGCGGTGGCTGGAATTGTGTTTCCTAGACTCCCCTAGTGTGTTTGGAATATTTGGGGATTTATAGGGCGAAGAGGCGGTGCGGGAGGCCATCGAGGTGGGCACAACCCACCTTGGCGCGCCTGGACCACAGGCGCGCCCTGGTGGGTTGTGCTCCCCTTGGAGCCCCCCTCTGGTACTTCTTTGGCCCATCTTGTGTCTTCTTGTCCAGAAAAATTCTCCATAAAGTTTCGCTGAGTTTGGACTCCGTTTGGTATTGATTTTCTGCGAAGTAAAAAACAAGCAAAACATAACAAGTGACACCGGGCACTATGTCAATAGGTTAGTCCCAAAAAATGATATAAAGTTGCTATGAAATGATTATAAAACATCCAAGAATGATAATATAACAACATGGAATAAGCAAAAATTATAGATATGTTGGAGACGTTTCAGCATCCCCAAGCTTAATTCCTGCTCGTCATCGAGTAGGTAAATGATAAAAACAGACTTTTTGATGTGGAATGCTGCCTAACATGTTCATCACATATTCTTTTCTTTTGTAGCATGGACATTTGGACTTTTACATGATTCAAAGCAATAGTCTGGTTTTGACATGAAGATTTCAATACTCAAGCATATCAATAAGCAACCATACAAAATATCAACACTAAAGCAAGTTATCCCTAGCCCACCATGCTTAGTGATTGATCCATTCATGAAACACACTCGCATATTAGCTATACCGGATGCTCAAGTACGATCATAGTGCCCCCTAGTTGGTGCTTTATAAGAGAAGATGGAGTCTCGAATAAAAATAAAAATTGCATAAAGTAAATAGAAAGGCCCTTCGCAGAGGGAAGTAGGGATTTGTAGAGGTGCCAGAGCTCAAAGCTTAAATTGAGAGATAAATGTTTTTGAGAGGCATACTTTTCCCGTCAATGAAAACCACCGAGTAATTCCCAACACTTTCCATGCTAGATATATATCAGAGGCGGTTCCCAAATAGAAAATTAAGCTTATTCCTTTTCCCACTATTCCTTCACATTCCACGTCTAGTTGTATCCACGGGTACTGTCCATACCAACACTTTCCAAGGAATTTATTATTTGACAACATAAAGTAAATTTATTTTTATTTCGGGACTAGGCATCCCTATTACTGCCATACTCTCGTGCAATGACAAGTGAATAAACACTCATCTTGAGAATAACACATCTAGCATGGAAAATACTGGCCACACCTGCCGCCTCCTGAGAGGTACGAGCGCACAAAAAGGAAACTTAATTTTGAAAATTAGAGATGGCACATACAAATTTGCTTAGAACAGCACGATAATACCACATATAGGTAGGTATGGTGGACTCATATGGCAAAACTAGGTTTAAGGATTTTGGATGCACACGTAGTATTTCTACTTAGTACAAGTGGAGGCTAGCAAATAGATTGAGAAGCATCCAACCAAGAAACGAGAAATCACATAAGCGAGCATTAAGCATAACTAACACCGAATAATGCACCACAAGTAAGATGTAATTTCATTGCACAACTTTGACTTTCGTGCTTGCATAGGGAATCACAAACCTTAACACCAATATTCTTACTAAAGCATAATTACTCAGCAACATGACTCACATATCACTATCATCATATCGCAAAACTATCACAAAGAATCAAGTTTATTTTGTCCAATGATCTTCATGAAAGTTCTTATTATATCCCTCTTGAATATCTATCACTTTGGGACTAATTTCATATGTTGCTTTTGATAGCTCAAACAAATTTAAGTGAAGAACATGAGCATAATTTTTTTCATCTCTCAATATAATATAAGTGAAGTATGAGAGAATTTTTCAAAAATTTACTAACTCTCAAATAAATCTAAGTGAAGCATGAGAGCATTTCTTCAAAAATATTGAAGCACACCGTGTTCAAAAAGATATAAGTGAAGCACTAGAGCAATTCCATAGCTCAAAAAATTTAAGTGAAGCATAGAGAGCAATTCTAACAAATCATAGCATAATTTTGGCTCTCTTAAATAGGTGTGTCCAGCAAGGATAGATGACACAAACTAAAAATAAAAACAAGCAAAGACTCATATAATACAAGACGCTCCAAGCAAAACTCATGATATGTGACGAATAAAAATATAGCTCCAAGTAAAATACCGATGGTCGTTAGAAGAAAGAGGGGATGCCTTCCGGGGCATCCCCAAGCTTAGTTGCTTGTCATACCCAAGCTTAGTCTCTTCTTACTCCTTATTCCTTCGTCCATCGTGATCTCACTCAAAACTTGAAAACTTCAATCACACAAAACTCAACAAAACATTCGTGAGATCCGTTAGTATAAGAAAGCAAATCACCACTCTAAGTACTATTGCAAACCCATTCATATTTTATTTTTGCATTATATCTACTGTATTCCAACTTTACCATGGCTCATACCCCGATACAACCATAGATTCATCAAAATAAGCACACACTGCAAAGAAAACAGAATCTATCCAAAACAGAACAATCTGTAGCAATATGAAAACTTCGTATACTTCTGTAACTCCAAAAACTCTAAAACATTAGGACGATGTAGGAAATTTGTATATCATGTTTTTGTAAAAAAATTCAGAATTTCTGTCGCTTCTGTGATTTTCCAAAAGTATTTTACTAGACACAAAAGTTTCTGTTTTCCAACAAGATCAAATCAACTATCACCCAACATGATCCCAAAGGCTTTACTTGGCACAAACACTAATTAAACATAAAAACCACAATCATAAGAGAGGAATAATTGTGCAAACACTCAAGAACAGAAATTAAAAGGCAAAAATAAAATTTATTCTTTTGGTTGCCTCCCAATAAGCGCTATCATTTTATGCCCCTAGCTAAGCATAATGCAAAGATTCAAGTATTATCATCTTTCGTTCCCAATTCCTCAATCACACAACCATAATTTTTCAAACTTTTAGCATGCATATTTTTGATAATAATGCTCCTAGGAATAGGATTGAAGAATTCATTCTTGCAAGTAGGGTTTACAACTTCCATCTTAAGATATTCTTTGTTATTACTAGAGGTTGCACCCTTGTTCTTAGTAACTTGAGTAATCTTGCCAATTTTTACTGGAGTTTTTTCAATAGTTTTAGCAGAAGCAAAAGCCGAGCTTAAGTTACTAAAAATTTCCTCCAACTTATCGATCCGAGAGGGACTTTCTTCTATTCTTTCATTAACTACGACTTCCTTCTCCCTTAGCAATTTAAAGACTTCGCCCGCCTTTGACCCAAATTTATTAGCAAGATTTTGCATCTTTTTATCCAAGTTTTCAATTTGTTCTACGGTGACCATCTTTTTTTCAATAGCATCTAATCTTTGCATAACATGCTCTGGAGTTCAGATTGTTTCATTAATAATGATAGGTGGTGCACCCACTAGATCTCCCATGGAATTAAAAGCATCCAAAGATGGACACATCAAGAAATTCCCACTGGTAATCGAATCAAGGACGAATCTATACCAAGTGGTCATGCCCAGATAAGAACTGCAAAGAAGAACAACGGTACATTGTTTACGGATAGATCTATTATGAGCACTGCAAATCCTATACCAAGCATCTTTTAAATTCTCCTCTCCCTTTTGTTTCAAATTAAGAACCTCGTTCTCGGGGGTACACGCAACAGAGGAAGAACTAGCCATAATGACAAGGTAGGCTAACAAGATCACACACAAAGAGATAGATCTGACGAGAAAACGGCGACCAAAAAAGAGGAGGAATAAAACAACAAATTTTTGTGAAGTGGGGGAGATGAAAACGAGAGGCAAATGGCAAAGAATATAAATTGCAAGGAGATGAGATTTGTGATTAGGAACCTGATAGATGTTGACGATGTCTCCCCGGCAACAGCGCCAGAAATTCCTTTTGATGTCTCTTGAACTACGTCGTTATTTCCCCTAGAGGAAGGGATGATGCAGCACAGCTACGGTAGGTATTTCCCTTAGTTATGAAACCAAGGTATCAATCCAGTAGGAGAACCAAGCAACACTATGTAAACGGTACCTGCACACAAAGAACAAATACTTCCAACCCGATGCGTATAATTAAGGGGATGTCATTCCCTTCTTCGGGTAATGGCGCCAGAAATTGTCAAGTTGACGGGATAAAATTGTGATAGATTGGATAAATAGATCTCGATAAAATACGAAATAAAATAGACAAATAAAAAGTGCTGCAAGGTATTTTTGGGTTTTTGGAATAATAGATCTGAAAATAAAAGTGGCAAATAATAGATCCGAAAGCAAATATGATAAAGAATAGACCCGGGGGCCATAGATTTAACTAGTGGCTTCTCTCAAGAAATAGCACATGGTGGGTAAACAAATTACTGTTGGGCAATTGATAGAACCTCAAATAATTATGAAGATATACAGACAATGATGAATATATAGGCATCACGTCCAATATTAGTAGACCGACTCCTTCCTACATCTACTACTATTACTCCACACATCGACCGCTATCCTGCATGCATCTAGTGTATTAAGTTCATGGGGAAATAGAGTAATGCAATAAGAACGATGACATGATGTAGATGTTGGGGAACGTTGCATGGGAAACAAAAAATTTCCTACGCTCACAAAGATCAATCTAGGAGATGACCATCTACGAGAGGAGAGATTGCATCTACATACCCTTTTAGATCGCTAAGCGGAAGCATTAAGAAACGCAGTTGATGTAGTTGAACGTCTTCGCGATACAATCACGATCCGTCCCGTGAACTCCGATCCAAGTGCCGAACAGGCGACACCTCCGCATTCAACACACGTAAGGCTTGATGATGCCTTCACCTCCTCGATCCAGCGAGCGATGGTGAAGTAGTAGCTCGAGTCCTCTGGCAGCATGATAGTGTGGTGGCGGTGGTGGTGGAATCTCAGCAGAGCTTCGCTAAGCACTATGGAAAGGAAGAGGGCTACGAGGTATAGGAAGGGCAGCGTCGTGGCGTGGAGATGTACTCAAGGGTGCGGCTGCCCTCTCTCTACCTCTCTATATATAGGGGGAAGGGAGGAGGAGGGGGCGCCCCTAGATCCCATCTAGGGGGCGACGGCCAAGGCAGTTGGGGGCGCCCCCTAGGGAAACCCTAGGGTGGCTTGCCCCCCAAGCCATGTGGAGGGAACCCTAGATGGGGCGCCCTACCTCTCCTGGTTATGTGAGATGGGGTGAGGGGGGTGCACAACCCATTGGTGGGCTGGTTTGCCCCCTCCCCTTTGGCCCATGAGCCCCCTAACACTTGCCGGGGCCCCCAAAACCCCTTTCGGTCATGCTGGTCATCACCCGGTACCCCCGGAACAATTCCGGACTCCAATACCCTTTGTCCAATATATCAATATTCACCTTCGGACCATTCCGGAGTTCCTCGTCACATCCAGGATCTCATCCGAGACTTCGAACAACCTTCGGTAACCACCATAATGACTCAAATATACTTATATCGTCACCAAACATTAAGTGTGTAGACCCTGCGGGTTTGAGAACTATGTAGACATGACCGAGACACCTCTACGGTCAATAACCAATAGCGGGACCTGGATGCCCATATTGTTTCCTACATATTCTATGAAGATCTTGCTGGTCGAACCTCCAAGGATTCTGCGAATCCCGTATGCAGTTCCCTTTGTCTATCAGTATGTTACTTGCCCGAGATTCGATCGTCGGTATCTCCATACTTAGTTCAATCTCGTTACCAGCAAGTCTCTTTACTCGTTCCTTAATACAAGATCCCGTGGCTAACTCGTTAGTCACATTGCTTGCAAGCTCATTGTGTTGTTGTATTACCGAGAGGGCCCAGAGATACCTCTCCATCATACGGAGTGACAAATCCCAGTCATGATCCATGCCAACTCAACAGACACCCTCAGGGATACCTGTAGAGCACATTTATAGTCATCTAGTTACGTTGCAACGTTTGGCACACCCAAGGTACTCCTCCAGTGTTAGTGAGTTGTATGATCTCATGGTCATAGGAACATATACTTGACATGCAGAAAACGATAGCAATAAAATTGACACGATCATATGCTACGTTCATAGTTTGGGTCTTATCCATCACATCATTCTCCTAATGATGTGATCCCGTTATCAAATGACAACTCATGTCTATGGCTAGGAAACCATAGCCATCTTTGATCAACGAGCTAGTCCGGTAGAGGCTTACTAGGGACATGTTGTTGTCTATGTATCCACACATGTATTTGAGTTTCCAGTCAATACAATTATAGCATGGATAATAGAAGGTTATCATGAACAAGGAAATATAATAATAACCACTTTATTATTGCCTCTAGGGCCTATTTTCAATAGTAGACGAGATCTATTCATGTAGGAATAGCCCCATCTTGTTATCCTTAAGAGCAACGATACATACGTGTCTTGTTGCCCCTTCTGTCACTGGGAAAGAACACCGCACGATCGAACCCATCACAAAGCACCTCTTCCCATGGCAAGAAAAATTGATCTTGTTGGCCTAACTAAACCAAAGATTCAAAGAAGAAGACTCAAATAATCAAGCATATACGAGATCAAAGAAGACTCAAATAATATTCATGGATAAAAGATCTGATCGTAAACTCAAAGTTCATCGGATCTCAACAAACACACCGCAAAAAGAGTTACATCAAATAGATCTCTGATACATCCATTTTGCATCATGCTTTTAGATTGATATTTATTGCATTATGGGCTGTTATTACACATTATGGTACAGTACTTATGCCTTTTATCTCTTATTTTACAAGATTTACATAAAGAGGGAGAATGCCGGCAGCTGGAATTCTGGACCAGAAAGGAGCAAATCCGAGAGACCTATTCTGCACAACTCCAAAAGTCCTAAAAATTTACGGAGAATTATTTTGGAATAAAAAAATATTGGGCGAAGAAATACCAGAGGGGGACCCACCCCACCCCCTAGGCGCGCCCCTAGGGCTTGTGGGCCCCCTGGCAGGTCTCCGATGCCCATCTTCTGCTATATGGAGGGTTTTGACCTGGAAAAAATCAGAAGGAATCTTTCGAGACGAAGCGCCACCGTCTTGAGGCGGAACTTGGGCACAAGCAATCTAGGGCTCCGGCGGAGCTGTTCTGCCGGGGAAACTTCCCTCCCGGAGGGGGAAATCGAAGCCATCGTCATCACCAACGATCCTCTCATCGAGAGGGGGTCAATCTCCATCAACATATTCACCAGCACCATCTCCTCTCAAACCCTAGTTCATTTCTTGTATCCGATCTTTGTCTCAAAACCACATATTGGTACCTGTGGGTTGCTAGTAGTGTTGATTACTCCTTGTAGTTGATGCTAGTTGGTTTATTCGGTGGAAGATCCTATGTTCAGATCCTTAATGCTATTTAATACCCCTTTGATTATGAACATGAATATGCTTTGTGAGTAGTTACATTTGTTCCTGAGGACATGGGAGAAGTCTTGTTATAAGTAATCATGTGAATTTGGTATTTGTTTGATATTTTGATGAGATGTATGTTGTCTTTCCTCTAGTGGTGTTATGTGAACGTTGACTACATGACACTTTACCATGATTTGGGCCTAGGGGAAGGCATTGGGAAGTAATAAGTAGATGATGGGTTGCTAGAGTGATAGAAGCTTAAACCCTAGTTTATGCGTTGCTTCGCAAGGGCCTGATTTGGATCCACATGTTTCATGCTATGGTTAGATTTATCTTAATTCTTCTATCGTAGTTGCGGATGCTTGCGAGAGGGGTTAATCATAAGGGGGAGGCTTGTCCAAGTAAGGACATAACCCAAGCACCAGTCCACGCACATATCAAATTATCAAAGTAACGAACGCGAATCATATGAGCATGATGAAAACTAACTTGACAATAATTCCCATGTGTCCTCGGGAGCGCTTTGCTTTATATAAGAGTTCGTCCAGGCTTGTCCTTTGCTACAAAAAGGATTGGGCCACCTTGCTGCAACTTAGTTACATTTTTTACTTGTTACCCGTTACGAATTATCTTATCACACAACTATCTGTTACCGATAATTTCAGTGCTTGCAGAGAATACCTTGCTGAAAACTGCTTGCCATTTCCTTCTGCTCCTTGTTGGGTTCGACACTCTTACTTATCGAAAGAACTATGATAGATCCCCTATACTTGTGGGTCATCAATCTCCAAGAGACCATTGTATTGAGAATGAAAAGAGAGAGAGGAAGCCATCTAGCTACTGCCCGGCACCGATCATGCTGAAAAACATTTAATTTCGTTGATAAGAGAGAGGAACACGATCATGCTGAAAAAGGATTATGATGTTGGTGCTGTCCTAGGACAAAGAGTTGATAAGAGAGAGGAAGCCATTGCTAAAAATTCTTTCTCAGTAGTAGCATAATTTCGTTGGGCACTGTCTAGAGTTTTACTAGCATAATGAATAACATTTAATTTCTTATCAACTCTTTGTCCTAGGACAACACCAACATCATAATCACTAGCATCACACATAATTTCAAAACGCAAGTTCCAATCGGGTGGTTGAACAATAGGTGCAAAAATTAAAGCTTCCTCAAGTGTTTCAAAGGCTTCTACACAATCATCATAAAAAACAAATGGAACATCCTTTTGTAAAAGATTTGTAAGAGGCCTAGAAATTTTAGAGAAGTCTTTAATAAACCTCCTATAGAAACCAGCATGACCGAGGAAACTACAAATACCTTTGATATCTTTAGGACATGGCATTTTCTCAATTGCATCAACTTTAGCTTTATCCACCTCAATACCTCGTTCAGAAATTTTATGTCCCAAGACAATACCTTCATTAACCATAAAGTGGCACTTCTCCCAATTCAAGACAAGATTAGTTTGCTCACATCTCTGCAAAACTCGATCAAGGTTGCTTAAGCAATCATCAAAAGAAGTCCCGTAAACGGAAAAATCATCCATGAAAACCTCAACCATCTTTTCACAAAAATCAAAGAATATAGCAGTCATACATCTTTGAAAGGTAGCAGGTGCATTGAATAAACCAAAAGGCATACGTCTATAAGCATAAGTTCCAAAATGTCACGGGAAAACCACGGCCACCTATGGGACCAGAGGGCCCCTTGCTAGTTCGGCAGGGGGGGTCACATTGCACAAAGAGCAGACGAGCATGGGGCCGCACAGCAGAGATCACGCAGGCAGTTTTACCCAGGTGGTGAGGTGTAGCACACTGCCCGGCAGGGGTTGCCTTAGGGCGACCATGGCTACGCTCGTATGGGGGTGTGAGTTATCCAACTTTCTAACCCTTTCTACGGTTGCCATGGGCCTCCTTTTATAGATCAAGGGGTTACCACAATGGCAAAGTAGTCATTATGCACTGATAAGATAGCAAACAGTGCTATCATACCTAACTCTATGGGCTGACAGGGCGCATTAAATGCACCGCTCAATGTCACATCGTTGCTCGCCCGGCATGTGGCAAATGGCTGCCACTTAGACACTTTGCAGCTTGACACCGCACTGATTGACGACGTAGGTCATGGCGGAGTAGTTGGTGAGGAGGTTTCGCCTCCGTGAGTCCCGGCAGGCCCTGCCGGGACGTCTTGGATGTCTGCTTCTGGGGGTGATCCCGCCCTTGTCGAGCTCGGCTGCCTGGCAAGGGGTGGGGGCTTTTCTCCTGGAGGTATCTTGCTTCTCTGGCTTGGCTTTGGTCCTCTTGATCTGCATGTTGGTCCTTCGAATCTCTTAGTCCCTTGTACTCTGACTTGGGTTGGTGCTTCAATCTCGTTCCCGTGCCTGTGCACAATTTGGGCAACAGACCCAGGGTTTGTTGCATCAACAGAAGCCCCCGGGCCTGCCCCGAACGCGCTGCCGAGCGTCGTCGGTGTAGGGCCTAGTAAGTGCACAGGCGAGGGTGCTGAAGACGCTGGCCTCTTGGGATCTTCATTGCTTCTTCATTAATCTTGATTCCAGGCCAGTTTCCGATTTCCCCGCGCGTCGTGCGCAATGCTGTGGAAGAACTTCGATTGTGGCCTACGGATTTTCCTCACCCCATGATCACGGGGCAGAAACTGCCATCCCACTTGCCTCCCGTTTCGCACGCACCTGCCACGTGTTCCACATGCAATGGCCGTGGTAGGTGGTGGATGCGGAGGGTAAGGGGAGGAGTGCTTTGGCTGAAAACTGGGTGTCGATGGTTGGAGCAGCGGGTGGCCTTGATTCTTGGAGCCGCAGAGGGCACAGAGAGGCCGCATTGGAGGAGCGGGGCGGCCATTTCTTGTGTGAGGAGCTAGCCCCTGCTTCGCCTTCCTATAAAAGGGGGCAGGGGAGCGCCTCCTTGCCCACACCCCTTCCTCTTTGCCTCTGCAATCCTTCCCTTCTAGCCATGGTGAGGGGGCGAGGGTGCAGCGGTGGCCTAGTGGCGGCAACGAGGGCTTCTACTTGACAGCGCATCCCTCCTCCTTCGGAGCCTGCGGTGGCGGAGCCCGTTGTGAGAGGAGGAGGGAGGGCGAGGTCGAGCTTGCCGCGGTGCCCGGGAACAGGAGGGCGGGGCGGCACCTTGGTTGCGCCCCCACCGGCAGCCCCTCCCCCGCGGAAGGCCATGACGGGGACCAACCTCGGGAGTTCATCATCAGGCTGTACAAGCCCTTGTGTGGTCATCTTCGCCTTCCAACTCCCTTTGTGCAGGAGATGGAGCTCGAACACCCACGTGCTCTGAGATTGCACATGAGGGGCTATGGGAACGACAACATCTGGGTTGATGTTGATTTCCCTGCCCTTCACGTGATGTATCTCCGTCATGGTTGGAAGACTTTCGCCCGTGCCCATGGCTTCTCGGAGGGGCGTGTTCTCCAGTTCAAATTAATGGAGAGCGGCCTGCTCTCCGTCAAGATCTTCGGGTACTCGGGAGGTCGCTTAGGGTGTTGTGCGGAGAGCTCTACCGACGACGAAAGCTCCTCCTCGAGCGAAAGGGACGAGGAGGACAGTGATGGTGATGATGACGACAGCGGGCGGGAGGGCGATGACTCTGACTCCGGCTGATCGCCGCCCGCACCATCTTCATCAGGCGACAACACCATCATCTGCATCCGCATCTCCTTCCCAGCAATATGATTTGCCGGGGAGTTGGACGCAGAAGTGGGGATGGTGCTCCTGGGCTCCTCTAGCAGCCTTCCAGCTGGACCCCGGCAGTCTTCCTCTCGGGCTACAGCCCCGTTAGCACTGCCGTGCCCTGCTGGCCCTGGTGGTGGTGGTCGACGGGTTGCCTCCGCCATGCTCTCCATCGATGCGTTCCCGGGTGCTCCCGCTCCTGCCAGGCTACCTCTCTTGGAGCCCGAGGGGGGCGGGCTGGGCTCCTGCCCAGGCGCTCCTTTTGCCCTCCTCGCCTTGGACGACCATGCCTAGGAGGAGAGGGACAAGAAAGGGCATTACGGGGCACATATCTTTTTTCAATCTTAAATCTGTAGGCACTTGCCAAATTTTAATTCAAATAATGTAATCTCTCTAGTCCATGTTTGTGTTCTGTAGTGCTTGTACTTGCATCTGCATATTAATGAAAAAGACGATCCTTGTTGGGAAGCCGTGCATGTATATGTCCATGCAGAGGTGAGATGCCTCTTTAGTGTATAAACGAGTTTTCCCCGGTAGGCTATCCTGCCGGTACCCTTTTGCTTGCGGGAGAACCGTGTCTACCGGGCAAAATACAAAGGATCCAGCCCCCTGCCAACTTCTTTTTACCAGAGGCCACTGCGACCATCTTGACCGAAGCAATGTTCGAGTCAAGGATGGGAGCACCTAAGTCTCAAAAGAGTGGAGAGGTTTCCTTATGCGCAAGTTGTAGTTTACAGAACATAAATGGACAAGAGGTAGAACTTATCTATTTGGCTTGCCGGGGATCGCAGTGCCGGGCAATCTTCTCAAGTCCTTGTCGAAGCAAAGTTCACGACAGGAACCTGCAGCTTCATGCAGATGAGAATTAATGTAGGATGCGATCCTATCTATATGCATATGCAAATGCTCATGAAATGCTTATGCAGTGATCTTGGAATGCTCATGCAAGCATGCAATCTTGGTCGAGGCCCCCAACAACGCTTCTTTATTTTCTCTTGCACAGGGACATCGCCTTGGCTTTGTACAAGGGGTTAAATGCAGCTGAGGCAAGGCCTGTACAAAAGGGTGGCTACCGGGCAGGGCCTGACAGCCGCGCCTTACGGGTAGAACTTGCGGAGATGCTCAATATTCCATGAGTTTTGCAATTGAATGCCATCTCCAGTCTCCAGACGGACTGTGCCAGGTCTGGTGACTCGTACTACCCGGTAAGGGCCTTCCCACTTCGGTGACAACTTGTTTGTACCCTTGGTAGACTTAACGCGCATAAGGACAAGGTCACCTTCCTCAAAACACCAGGCGTGAACCCTGCGGCTATGATAGTGACGCAGGGCTTGCTGATAGCGTGCAACACGCGTAGCAGCCCGGAGATGGTTCTCCTCGAGTAGCACAGCGTCGTCATGCTGGTGCTGATCTTGCGCTACTTCATCGTAGGCAAGCACTCGAGGCGACCCGTAAATGAGTTCTGTGGGGATAACTGCTTCTGCCCTGTAGACCAGGGAGGAGGGAGTCTGCCCGGTAGCTTGGTTTGGTGTCGTTCTGAGGGACCAGAGAACTACCGGCAGCTCCTCGATCCACCGCCTGCCGTGCTTCTACAGCATATCAAAGGTTCTTGTCTTGAGTCCATGGAGCACTTCATCGTTCGCCCTCTCAGCTTGTCCATTGCTCCGGGGGTGTGCCACAGAGGCAAATGAGATCTTGCATCCGAGGGCATGAACATATTGCATGAAGGCGCGGCTCGTGAACTGGGTGCCGTTGTCGGTAATGATCCTTGCCGGAACTCCAAAACGACACACCAATTCTTTCAAGAACTTGATAGTTGAGCAGTCACCTTTCACACGGCAGTCACTTCCGGCCACTTTGTAAACTTGTCGATGGCAACGAACAAGAATTCAAAGCCCCCGATTGCTCGGGAGAAGGGGCCAAGGATATTGAGCCCCCAGACCGAAAATGGCCATGATAGAGTGATTGTCTGAAGAGCTTGGGCAGGCAGGTGGGTTTTCTTGGAATGGAACTGGCAGGCTTCACATTTGGTGACTAGCTCGACCGCATCTTGGAGGGCTGTGGGCCAATAGAATCCTTGCCGGCATGCTTTCCCAAATAATTCCCTTGATCCAATGTGGGAGCCGCACATGCCTTTGTGTATCTCAGCCAACAGTTCCTTTCCTTCTTCCCGGCAGACACACTTCAATTTCACACCGTTGGGCCTCCTTCTCTACAGAGTGTCATCGACAAACTGATACATACTGGCCCTCTGGGCTACTTTTTCAGCTTCATCTTGGTCGCCGGGAAGCTCTCCGGTTTGGAGGAAGTGGACAATGTGCCCTGCCCAAGTTGGAGCCTGGGGCTCGGCAACGAGGACTAGCGGCACCTCCTCTGCTGCGGGAGAACATGCCTCGTTCGCGGGGTCCATGGGCCCTTATAGAGGGTGTGGTCCGGTAGGCTGCAAGGAGTTGTTTCCGACAGGGTCTCTGCCAGGAGCGGACGGCTCTACCGGGAGAGGCTTACCGGTGTCCAACATTTTCCTTTTCTGGGCCATTCTTGCCGGGATACGGAGGGCTGAGTGAGATGGAGAACAAAAGTCCCTAGTTCCACAGGAAGCTTCTGCACAACACACTTTGACAGATGATCAGCTATGTTGTTTTCCGCATTGGGTACGTGCTCTGTTTGCAATCCGTCAAAGTGCTCCTCCTATCTTCTCACTTCCTCGACATATGCCTCCATCAATGGACTCTGGTAATCCTTGTTGACTTGTCTCACCACAAGCTGTGAATCTCCTCGAATGATTAGCTTCTTAATTCCCAATTCTGCTGCAATCCTGAGCCCGACAAGGAGCCCTTCATACTTTGTTGTATTGTTGGTTGCCTCTTCCCGGGCAAAATGCATCTGGACGATGTACTTCAAGTTCTCCCCGGAGGGGGTGACAAGAAGCACGCCATCCCCTGCACCTTTCAAGGAAAAGGCACCATCGAAATACATGATCCATTCTTAGGGTGATTCCTTGTCGGGGATAACTGTCTCTGTCACTTCCTCATCAGGGGTTGGCGTCCATTCTGCAATAAACTCTGCCAATGCCTTCTCTGGATTGTTGATGTGCTCTCAAACTTCAAATCAAAACTAGATAACTCCAAAGCCCACTCCACTATTCTGCCGGTAGCCTCAAGGTTTCGGAGTATCCTTTGCAACGGGAAGCGAGTGAAAACCGTGATCTCAGGGGCTTGGAAGTAGTGGCGCAGTTTCCTTGAGGCCATGATGAGACCAAAGATCAACTTTTGCACGCTAGAGTACCTCGATCTAGCCCCTTGTAACAAGGAGCTGACAAAGTATACTGGGCGCTGCACCACTTTCTTCCTTGTCGTGTCCTTGGGGTTGCTCTCGCTGCCGTGCTCGTTGCTGTCTTGATCCTTCTCTGACTCTGCCGGTCCTTGCTCACTCTCTGCTTCATCCACTTCTCGCTGCGCTACCAAGGCTGCACTGACCACTTGGTTAGTTGCCGCTAAGTACAGTAGCAACGACTCCTAGGGTTTGGGAGCAACCAAGGTAGGCACAAAGGACAAGTAGGCCTTCAACTCTTACAAAGTTGCATCTACTTCCGGGGTCCACTTCATGGGCCCTGCCTTCTTCAAAATTTTGAAGAACGGCAGGGCGCGCTCGGTAGACTTGGAGATGAATCTGCTTAGCGCGGCAATGCATCCTTTCAGACGCCTCACATCCTTAACTGTCCTTGGTGCTTGGATTTGCTCGATAGCTTTGATCTTGTCGGGGTTGGCTTTGATCCCCCGATGGGACACGAAAAACCAAAGTAGCTTGCCGAAGGGAACGACAAACACACATTTCTCTGGGTTAAGCTTCAAGTTGATCTTACGCAAATGTTTCCTCCAAATCTGGAATAAGGGTGGCTCTGTCCTTGGTCTTGACCACAATATCATCCATATAAGCTTCTATGTTTCTGTGTAGCTGTGGCTCAAAACCAATCTGGACTACCCTCGCAAAAGTGGAGCCGGCACTCTTTAATCCAAATGGCATGCAAACAAAACAATACGTACCACATGGAGTAATGAACGACGTCTTCTCTTCATCTTCCTTTGACATGAAGATTTGGTGATACCCAGAATATTTGAAAACTCAGTTAATGCATAAAAATGTCCAAACGAACACCAAAAATCACACAAAACTACTGTTGTTCTATGTTGACATGAGAAAAAAACTTGAAAGCAATAAGAGGTAATGGATATCGTTTCGTCCCCAAAGGTGGGACGTTCCCTACCGAAAACCATCATGCTTGTTGTGAGAAGCTCCGGTTTGTGAGAAGCATATACCCAAACCTGCCCCAAATGGGACAAAAAATTTACCACGGCATGTTGATGCCGCTCCATGATAGCATGCCAAGTTTCATGAATTTCAGACGAGTTTTGGATTTACTAGAATTTAAAAACCAGGCATCTCACTGTTTTGCCGGCAATCAACGGTGCCATGGTGTTTGAAATTCATTCCCATTTCTTGCATGGGACCTAAGCATGCACCCAAGGACAAAGATTTGATTTTTCAGCGAATTTATATGCACTGGAGTATGCGCATGTAGTTCAAATTTGAATTATCCACATAAATGATTTGAAAACTCAGTTAATGCATAAAAATGTCCAAACGAACCCCGAAAAATCAGAAAAATCGCACAACACTTCTGTTGTTCTATGTTGACACGAGAAAAAAACTTGAAAGCAATAAGAGGCAATGGATATCGTTTCGTCCCCAAAGGTGGGACGTTCCCTACCGAAAACCATAATGGTTGTTGTGAGAAGCTCTGGTTTGTGCGAAGCATATACCCAAACCTGCCCCAAAGGTAGAAAATTTGTACCACGGCATGTTAATGCCGCTCCATGGTAGCATGCCAAGTTTCATGAATTTCAGACGAGTTTTGGATTTACTAGAATTTAAAAACAGGCATCTCACTGTTTTGCCGGCAATCAACGGTGCCATGGTGTTTGAAATTCATTCCCATTTCTTGCATGGGACCTAAGCATGCACCCAAGGAGAAAGATTTCATTTTTCAACGAATTTATATGCACTGGAGCATGCACATGTAGTTCAAATTTGAATTATGCACATAAATGCATTGAAAACTCAGTTAATGCATAAAAATGTCGAAATGAACCCTGAAAAATCACAAAAATTCACACAACACTCCTATTGTTCTATGTTGACACAAGAAAAAAACTTGAAAGCAATAAGAGGCAATGGATATCGTTTCGTCCCCAAAGGTGGGACGTTCCCTACCGAAAACCATCATGCTTGTTGTGAGAAGCTCCGGTTTGTGAGAAGCATATACCCAAACCTGCCCCAAATGGGACAAAATTTGTACCACGACATCTTGATGCCGCTCCATGATAGCATGCCAAGTTTCATGAATTTCAGACAAGTTTTCGATTTACTAGAAATAAAAACCAGGCACCTCATTGTTTTGCCGGCAATCAACGGTGCCATGGTGTTCGAAATTCATTCCCATTTCTTGCATGGGACCTAAGCATGCACCCAAGGACAAATATTTGATTTTTCAACGAATTTATATGCACTGGAGCATGCGCATTGTCGCGCCCAAGATGCGACCCTATCCTAAAGGAACTCGACGGTCCCACCAAGGATAGAAGCGCATCTTGAAGACGCTTTTGCAAGGTGGATATCATTACATCAACATTACATAATATTTGGGGATACATACAAGGCATACAAATGCCGCAAGAATACATCAATACATCATACATAAGATCAACATCCGACTACGGATGAAACACAAACAGAAGCTCAAACGACATCCACCCTGCTAGCCCAGACTGCCGACCTGGAACCTATCCCCTGATCGAAGAAGAAGCAGAAGAAGAACTCCAAAACAAGCAAACATCGCTCTCGCGTCATGATCATCGCAAGACCTGTACCTGCAATTGGTGTTGTAGCAAACTGTGAGCCACGAGGACTCAGCAATCCCATTACCATGGGTATCAAGACTAGCAAAGCTTAAAGGGGATGGAAAGGATAAGTGGTGAGGTTGCAGCAGCGACTAAGCATGTATGGTGGCTAACTTACGCAAATGAGAGCGAGAAGAGAAGCAAAGGAACGGTCGTCAACTAGTAATGATCAAGAAGTGATCCTGAACTCCTACTTACGTCAAACATAACCCAGAAACCGTGTTCGCTTCCCGGACTCCGCCGAGAAGAGACCATCACGGCTACACACGCGGTTGATGCATTTTAATTAAGTCAAGTGTCAAGTTTTCTACAGCCGGATATTAACAAATTCCCATCTGCCACATAACCGCGGGCACGACTTTCGGAAGATAATACCCTGCAGGGGTGTCCCAACTTAGCCCATTATAAGCTCTCACGGTCAACGAAGGATATTTCTTCTCCCGGGAAGACCCGATCAGTCTCGGAATCCCGGTTAGAAGACATTTCGACGATGGTAAAACAAGACCAGCAAAGCCGCCCAATGTGTCGACAATCCCAATAGGAGTCGCACGTATCTCGTTCTCAGGACACACCGGATGAGCAAGACGTCGGGTTGGCATAGACCCTGGTTGCCCAGGGGGCGCCGGACATCGCTCGGTTTGGACCAGCACTTAGACAAGCACTGGCCCGGGGGGTAAAATAAAGATGACCCTCGGGATGTGCGACTCCCAAGGGAAAAAGGCTAGGTGAGGCAAATGTAAAACCAAGGTTGGGCCTTGTTGGAAGAGTTTTATTCAAAGCGAACTGTCAAGGGGGTCCCATAAATCACCCAACCGCGTAAGGGACGCAAAATCAAGGAACATAACACCGGTCTGACAGAAACTAGGGCGGCAGGAGTGGAACAAAACACCAGGCATAAGGCCGAGCCTTCCACCCTTTACCAAATATATAGATGCATTAATAATATAAGAGATATTGTGATATCCCAAGATAAACATAATCCAACATGGAGCAATCTTCATCTTCACCTGCAACTAGCAGCGCTATAAGAGGGGCTAAGCAAAGCGGTAACATAGCCAAACAACGGTTTGCTAGGAAAGGTGACAAAGGTTAGAGGTTCATGGCAATTTGGGAGGCTTGAAGAGCAAGTGAATAGGTAGCGCAGCATAGCGATAGAACGAAGCAACTAGCATAGCAATGGTAGTAATGAGATCCAAGGTGACGGTCATCTTGCCTGAAATCCCGCTAGGAAGAAGAACGAGTCCATGAAGAAGATGAAGCCACGAAGACGAACGAATCCTCACGATCGCAACGACACGGGAACTATCGAGAAGAAGCACACAACAAGGTAAACACACCACACATGAACAAGGCATGATGCTCAACCAAGTATGATGCATGACAAGGCTACATGAAGCTATGCATGGCAAGAGATGATGCATACAAGAGCAATACATCAAAGCAAGTTTAAATGAGGCCGGGAACAACATATAACAATTCCGGTAAGTCCTCATATGCAAATTTCAAAATTGGTCCAGAACTGAATACACCTTATGTTCAAGTTGTTAAACAGCAAGTTAAGATGCACCATGATGATCTACACAAAAATCTGGTCAAGTTACATATAAAGTTCATTAGATTCGGAGTTACGGCCTAGAAGATATTAGCAAAACAAGTTAAACATGGTATTGCTGCAAAATGCATACAAACATCAAGCAAACACCTCAAAACAAGGATGCAACATAATAATATGAGTCTACCTGCAAAACTAAGCAAGTTTCATATAGAGCATGCTCGAAACGGAGCAACGGTGCAACACATACACTCCAAATAAGACATAGCAACAATCTGTCCAAAACAGCAACTAGGCATAATGCAAGCATCAAAACAATATGCTACGGCAACTCAACATGAAAACAAAAGGCATGGACAAGATTTACAGGTAAAGAATGACAAAACATGAACACTGAGCTATCTCCAAAAATCACTAGAACATGCTCAAAAGGACATGGCAAGATTGCAAATAATAACAGGTTCACAGACTTGGCAGAATTACTGGACATGGCAGAAATAACATCAGGTTGCAATGTTTAGAGCTATCAAGCAACATGCGACAGGAACATAACATAGCAAACAAAGGCATGACATGAATCTACTCAAAGCATATAACAAAAGTCCCTTAATGACCATAAGCGAAAAAGACACAGAATATATGATGGCAACCATGTAAACAAAGCAATTTTCGTTAACAGGTTCCAGACTTAGCAGAAAACAGAGTATGGCAGAAACAATAATATGAAGGCATCTTGGTGAGCTTGATGCACTCACTACAGAGCCATGCATGACAAAAAAAGCATACCTACAGCAATATGGCATGTTTATGAAGCTATCCATGGCAAGAGCAAGTACATAGCATGTATGGACCAACTACAACAAGCTTGGCAAAATGGAATAACACGTAAACAATCTGCCAGGAACATTTTATAGCAAAAGTAGAGCAAGATTGAGTCCTTCTATGGCACTCAATAATTGCAAACAAGGGCAGGAATGGATCAATTACAACAATATCTACAAAACATCCTTACTGAACATCTCCAAAATATGCATTGATCTCTCTGTAACATCAAGTTTACATGGCAACAAAATAACAGCAGACAAAGACTTGGAGAAAATACTAAGTCCCTGAAATCAGAAACATTATGGAGTCTAGTTTGCATGCTTGTGCTAGTCACCACAGAGATCACAAAAATACATGGCATACAACTCTGTAAAGATGGCATGGCATACAACAAAACAGATGTAGAGCTCATACTCATACGATGCACAGATTAAATGCAACAAAAATAACAAATCACCAAGTTCTGATAACAGACAACAGATAACAGCAACTAGCACTCTTGCACCAGAGATTTGGGCATCAAGATGGACTCAAATGAACATGGCACAATGGAACAAAATGCAGAGCACCTCGAGAAGAACATTTTGATATATAATATGCATGAATCGGAGCAGTATGCATGGAGTTATAGCATGATGAAAAGTGCACCAGAATGTAAAAGTTTCAAGACAGCGAAATTTGAGGGGGGTCTCGGGGTCAACCTTACTGGACAGCACTAGATCGGGCTCGATGGGGGTTCGCCGGAGTACGGGGAGACGGCGACGATGGAGAGGAGCTCGGGCGGACGAGCTGGCGAAGGGGCGGCGCTCGGGGCCTGTACAGAGAGAGAGAGATCTGAGAGAGAGAGAAACAAGAGGGAGAGGAAGAAGAGAGAGGAGACGGGGCGACCTGGCGGCGGGGTTGGCACCGGCGACGGCGCGCTCCGGCGGCCGGATGAGGGGGCGCGGAGGAGGAGGTGGGGCGGGAGCTCCTCGGCGTCGGGGACGGCGGACGAGGCGGGGCGCGGCTCGGGAGCCAGGAGGCGAGCGCCGGCGGATCTGGGCGCCTCGGGCCCCGATGGGCCTGGCGGGCCAGCCCCGGGCCCGGGCGTGCCACGGCGGCGCGGGGCATAGAGGGGGAACGCGCTGGGGACGCGTGGCAGCTCCCCAGTGGCTGCGGTCGGCTGGGAGGGTGATGTGGCGGCGTGGGATAGGCCGGAGGGGTGCTCGCGGCGGCGCCAAGTGGCGAGGAGGGAGGGGTTGGCGCGGAAATGGAGGTGGGAGGCGGCGGAGATCCCGAGGAGGAGGGGGAAAGCTGTGGCTGGGGGTTAGGGGCGACTAGGGCCTGCCCAAAATGGCATGGGAGGGGTTTATATAGGGAATGGGGGTTAGGATTAGGGTTAGGAGGGGTTTAGGGGGGGTTTCAGAGCGTTCGGAGCCCTCCGATCGCGATCGGGCGGTTCCGGACGCGAGGAGAGGTTTAGTGAGTTGGACTTGGACTGTGGGAGAGGAGAGGGAGAGACCCGGCGACGTTTTCGGAGACCGAAACGTCTGACGAAGGTACCGTCAACGATACCGCTATGAGTTCAACGGTTGGGCTATCAAACGGACTCCGAATGCGACGTAATTTGACGGGCGGTCTGTCGGTGCTATACCAAGGCCACTCGGCAAATACCGCCCCACTCCCAGAACGTTTTTCGGCGGCTCACAAAACCAAGGACTCAGAGGTGCCGCGGGCGCGTGCGAGAGTGTCGGATTGCGAAACGGACAACGGGGAAAAGGACCGAATGCGAGTTTTGAAAAACATGATGATGCAATGCAGATGATGACATGGCAAAATGCAACAGGCAAGCAGATGACAAGGCAAGGACGGCGAATAACTGGCAGACACCTGGCGCATCGGATCCGGGGCGTTACACGCATGTAGTTCAAATTTGAATTATGAACATAAATGCATTGAAAACTCAATTAATGCATAAAAATGTCCAAACGAACCCCAAAAATATCACACAACACTCCTGTTGTTCTATGTTGACACGAGAAAAAAACTTGAAAGAAATAAGAGGCAATGGATATCGTTTCGTCCCGAAAGGTGGGACGTTCCCTACCGAAAACCATCATGCTTGTTGTCCTGCCCCAAATGGGACAAAATTTGTACCACGGCATGTTGATGCCGCTCCATGATAGCATGCCAAGTTTCATGAATTTCAGACGAGTTTTGGATTTACTAAAATTTAAAAACCAGGCATCTCACTATTTTGCTGGCAATCAACGGTGTCATGGTGTTTGAAATTCATTCCCATTTCATGCATGGGACCTAAGCATGCACCCAAGGACAAAGATTTGATTTTTCAACGAATTTATATGCACTGGCGCATGCGCATGTAGTTCAAATTTGAATTATGCACATAAATGCATTGAAAACTCAGTTAATGCATAAAAATGTCCAAACGAACCCCAAAAAATAAAAAAAATTCACACAACACTCCTGTTGTTCTATGTTGACACGAGAAAAAAACTTGAAAGCAATAAGAGGCAATGGATATCGTTTCGTCCCCAAAGGTGGGACATTCCCTACCAAAAACCATCATGCTTGTTGTGAGAAGCTCCGTTTTGTGAGAAGCATATACCCAAACCTGCCCCAAATGGGACAAAATTTGTACCACGGCATGTTGATGCCGCTCCATGATAGCATGCCAAGTTTCATGAATTTCAGACAACTTTTGGATTTACTAGAATTTAAAAACCAGGCATCTCACAGTTTTGCCGGCAATCAACGGTGCCATGGTGTTTGAAATTCATTCCCATTTCTTGCAAGGGACCTAAGCATGCACCCAAGGAAAAAGATTTGATTTTTCAACGAATTTATATGCACTGGAGCATGCGCATGTAGTTCAAATTTGAATTATGAACATAAATGCATTGAAAACTCAGTTAATGCATAAAAATGTCCAAACGAACCCAAAAAAAAATAACACAACACTCCTGTTGTTCTATGTTGACACGAGAAAAAAACTTGAAAGCAATAAGAGGCAATGGATATCGTTTCGTCCCCAAAGGTGGGACGTTCCCTACCGAAAACCATCATGCTTGTTGTGAGAAGCTCCGGTTTGTGAGAAGCATATACCCAAACCTGCCCCAAATGGTACAAAATTTGTACCATGGCATGTTGATGCCGCTCCATGGTAGCATGCCAAGTTTAATGAATTTCAGACGAGTTTTGGATTTACTAGAATTTAAAAACCAGGCATCTCACTGTTTTGCTGGCAATCAACGGTGCCATGGTGTTTGACATTCATTCCCATTTCTTGCATGGGACCTAAGCATGCACCCAAGGACAAAGATTTGATTTTTCAACGAATTTATATGCATTGGAGCATGCGCATGTAGTTCAAATTTGAATTATGAACATAAATGCATTGAAAACTCAGTTAATGCATAAAAATGTCTAAACGAACCCCGAAAAAAAATCACACAACACTCCTGTTGTTCTATGTTGACACGAGAAAAAAAATTGAAAGCAATAAGAGGCAATGGATATCGTTTCGTGCCCAAAGGTGGGACGTTCCCTACCGAAAACCATCATGCTTGTTGTGAGAAGCTTCGGTTTGTGTGAAGTATATACCCAAACCTGCCCCAAATGGTACAAAATTGGTACCACGGCATGTTGATGCTGCTCCATGGTAGCATGCCAAGTTTCATGAATTTCAGACGAGTTTTGGATGTACTATAATTTAAAAACCAGGCATCTCACTATTTTGCCGGCAATCAACGGTGCCATGGTGTTTGAAATTCATTCCCATTTCTTGCATGGGACCTAAGCATGCACCCAAGGACAAAGATTTGATTATTCAACGAATTTATATGCACTGGAGCATGAGCATGTAGTTCAAATTTGAATTATGCACATAAATGCATTGAAAACTCAGTTAATGCATAAAAATGTCCAAACGAACCCCGAAAAATCACAAAAATTCACACAACACTCCTGTTGTTCTATGTTGACACGAGAAAAAACATGAAAGCAATAAGAGGCAATGGATATCGTTTCGTCCCCAAAGGTGGGACGTTCCCTACCGAAAACCATCATGCTTGTTGTCCTGCCCCAAATGGGACAAAATTTGTACCACGGCATGTTGATGCCGCTCCATGATAGCATGCCAAGTTTCATGAATTTCAGACGAGTTTTGGATTTACTAAAATTTAAAAACCAGGCATCTCACTATTTTGCTGGCAATCAACGGTGTCATGGTGTTTGAAATTCATTCCCATTTCATGCATGGGACCTAAGCATGCACCCAAGGACAAAGATTTGATTTTTCAACGAATTTATATGCACTGGCGCATGCGCATGTAGTTCAAATTTGAATTATGCACATAAATGCATTGAAAACTCAGTTAATGCATAAAAATGTCCAAACGAACCCCGAAAAATCAAAAAAATTCACACAACACTCCTGTTGTTCTATGTTGACACGAGAAAAAAACTTGAAAGCAATAAGAGGCAATGGATATCGTTTCGTCCCCAAACGTGGGACGTTCCCTACCGAAAACCATCATGCTTGTTGTGAGAAGCTCTGGTTTGTGAGAAGCATATACCCAAACCTGCCCCAAATGGGACCAAATTTGTACCACGGCATGTTGATGCCACTCCATGATAGCATGCGAAGTTTCATGAATTTCAGACGAGTTTTGGATTTACTAGAATTTAAAAACGAGGCATCTCACTGTTTTGCCGGCAATCAACGGTGCCATGGTGTTTGAAATTCATTACCATTTCTTGCATGGGACCAGAGCATGCACCCAAGGACAAAGATTTGATTTTTCAACGAATTTATACGCATTGGAGCATGCGCATATAGTTCAAATTTGAATTATGCACATAAATGCATTGAAAACTCAGTTAATGCATAAAAATGTCCAAACAAACCCCGAAAAATCACAAAAATTCACAACACTCCTGTTGTTCTATGTTGACACGTCCATGGCCGCTGTGACCCCCTTATGTAATTCAAGTCAAGACCAAAAATCAAGTAGATCCCACACAGTTTATTATAACCAACCGTGTGAGATGCAGCACAAAATATCTTTAGACCGTGTCTGAATAAGGGACCGTGTCAGATGACACTTTGCGCGCCAGTTTTTTGACTGAAGCGATTCCAAATTTTCGGTTTCCGCGGAAATATCTACCTCCCGCCCCCTCCCCCTTACCAAAAGCCACATTCCCCTCTTTCTGCCTTGCTTTCCAACATGAAACCTTCACTCCTTGCTTACAGCGGCGCCGCCTCCTCGCCGGCGACCGTCCTTCACGCTGCTCGGTCTCACCTATCCAGGCAGGTAATCCACAGTCGACCCCCATCCTCCTCCTCCTTCCACATCCCACATGGCCCGACCGCCAGCGCAAGCGCGACACCTTCCACCCAAATCACCGACCCCTCCACCAAATTAGCACCGACCTAAGCCATGGTGCACGCAGTATAGCTAGGACCTCAAGGAGCATTTGGTAGCTTAGAAGCAAATCGCGGCCACACGCGCGGATGAGGTCGCGATGGCTACCATTCGTGCCGACCCCCAGATCTTGGAGGAGCACCTTGCCGTAGAGGCCACCGTTGACGCCTAGCGCGCCGACGCCGTGATACGGTTGGCTGCTTTAAACGGCAGTTCGTGGCGTTTTCTCGAGGCCACCGTCGGTGCCTTCGACGAAGACTACGAGGTGTTTTCTTAGCGTGCACGTGCTTACCTCATCTTGAGAGCCAGCAGGTTGGTGCCCGGAGTGGCTCAGACAACTCACCACTACAACGAGGGCACCCACGATGCGGAGGCCTCGCCCTCTTCCATGTCCAAGGAGCCAATCGTCATTGATATCTCTGACAATGAGGAGTAGCTTGTCTTATTAGCTCACTATAAGGACCCATGTTCAGTTTGCTAGCTACTGCCTTTCCTTAACAAATTCTAGTGAATTGTGCTATCTACTTTTACCATGCAATCTTCTGCTATAGTGTATATGTTCTATATGTCGTGCAATGTGGTGTTCAATTAACTGCTTGGTTCAATTCTGCAAATGTGATGTTCAATTCTTTAGGGTGCAATATTTCCAAGTTGTTAAGCATGCTTTGTTTGGTTAACTGTCTGATCTTCTATTAGGAGTATGTTATATTGTTCAATTGGTGTTTACTTAACTACTTGGTTCATTTGTTGTGGCTTGGTTCACTTGTTGTGGTGTTTAGTTAACTGCTTGGTTCAATTCTGCAATGCGATGTTCAATTGTTGTGGCTGCATTCTGTTATTGTATACCATGTGAGGAATAAATCAAATTTGGCTGTATTAAATACATGAGAAACAAATACAATTGCTATATTTCCAAGTTGTTAAGCATGCTTGGTTTGGTTAACTGTCTGATCTTCTATTAGGAGTATGTTATATTGTGCAATGTGGTGCTCAGCTAACGTTTGGTTCATTTGTTGTGGTGTTTAGTTAACTGCTTGGTTCAATTCTGCAATGCGATGTTCAATTGTTGTGGCTGCATTCTGTTATTGTATACCATGTGAGGAATAAATCGAATTTGGCTGCACTTAATACATGAGAAACATATACAAGTGCTATATTTCCTAGTTCTTAATCATGCTTGGTTTAGATAAATGGGTTTTCCATGTGGCTTGAATTAATCTGATGAATATGCAATATGCTTATTTATCATCAACATATTTTACTGATATCATGCGAACCCTTACTTAACCTGATGACTAACTACCTTATATGTGTTGCAGGGAAACAATGGGAAGCACTGAGGTTTACAAGATGGTACTAACTATTATACCTTGCCTTTTTGTATTCCTTTGCCCCATTTTCAATATAGAGAAGATATTTATGCACATCCTTGTATTCAGGCTTCACTGATGATTACCTCCCAAACCACCTCTGTGGTCAGGAGGCGAGGAAAGTTTTCATACAACACCCACGGTTCAATATTGAAGTGTTCCTGAAGAGGTCGAAGGATGGACGGTCAATCATCCACAGGCACTGGCCTAAAGTTGAAGAAATATGCCCTAGAGGCAATAATAAAGTATTATTTATTTCCTTATATCATGATAAATGTTTATTATTCATGCTAGAATTGTATTAACCGGAAACATAATACATATGTGTATATATAGACAAACAGAGTGTCACTAGTATGCCTCTACTTGACTAGCTCGTTAATCAAAGATGGTTATGTTTCCTAGCCATAGACATGAGTTGTCATTTGATTAACGGGATCACCTCATTAGGAGAATGACGTGATTGACTTGACCCATTCCGTTAGCTTAGCACTCGATCGTTTAGTATGTTGCTATTGCTTTCTTTATGACTTATACATGTTCCTATGACTATGAGATTATGCAACTACCGTTTACCGGAGGAACACTTTGTGTGCTACCAAACGTCACAACATAACTGGGTGATTATAAAGGTTCTCTACAGGTGTCTCCAAAGGTACTTTTTGGGTTGGCGTATTTCGAGATTAGGATTTGTCACTCCGATTGTCGGAGAGGTATCTCTGGGCCCACTCGGTAATGCAAATCACTATAAGCCTTGCAAGCATTGTGACTAATGAGTTAGTTGCGGGATGATGTATTACGGAACGAGTATAGAGACTTGCCAGTAAGGAGATTGAACTAGGTATCGAGATACCGACGATCGAATCTCGGGCAAGTAACATACCGATGACAAAGGGAACAACGTATGTTGTTATGCGTTCTGACCGATAAAGATCTTCGTAGAATATGTAGGAACCAATATGAGCATCCAGGTTCCGCTATTGGTTATTGACCGGAGAGGTGTCTCGGTCATGTCTACATAGTTCTCGAACCCGTAGGGTCCGCACGCTTAAACGTTATGATGACAGTTATATTATGAGTTTATATGTTTTGATGTACCGAAGGTTGTTCGGAGTCCCGGATGTGATCACGGACATGACAAGGAGACTCGAAATGGTCGAGACATAAATATTGATATATTGGACGACTATATTCGGACACCAGAAGTGTTCCGGAGAAGTTTCGGATAAAACCGGAGTGCCGGAGGGGTTATCGGAACCACCCGGGGAAGTATTGGGCCTTAGTGGGCCTGAGGGGAGAGAGAGGGCAGCAGCCCAGGAGGTGGCGCGCCCCCTCCCATGGGGAGTCCGAATTGGACTAGGGGAGGGGGGCGCGGCCCCTCTTTCCCTCTCCCTCTCCCTCTCTTTCCTTCCCCCTTCTCTCTTCCTAGTTGGACTAGGAAAGGGGAGTCCTACTCCTACTAGGAGGAGGACTCCCCCGTCCTTGGCGCGCCCCAAGGGCCGGCCGGCCTCCCCCCTTGCTCCTTTATATACGTGTAGCGACCCGACCCAAATGGATCAAGTCTCTGTGCTTAAGTGTCATCCCTGGATCGGTATGCTGACACACACAGTACTCGAGGATTTATAACAGAGGTAAATCACATGTATAAAATAACGTAAATACTATTACCTCAATCCAAAATAGCGGAAGTAACAAGGTTGTGGGTTCCCATCAACACCAACGGCAAAGTTGAGTGTAGAAATCGTAACCCTAACGTATCACATACTCGTCGTAAGAATCCTGCAACATGAAACGTTGCAGCCCGAAAACGCGTCAGCACATGGAATATGCTGGCAAATTCACACCATAGAGAAATGATGAACAAAGGCTATCACTACATGCATATATGGCTGGTGGAAAAGCTCTATGGTTATAATATTTTTCCGAAAAGTCAATTTTCCCTACTGCAAAGGAATAAATTTTATTTAACTATCATGGTGGTTGTGAAACATTGAGATGGTTGACAGCATCTCAATCCCAATTAAGTATCATCATTAACCCAACAATATTAATTAAAGTAACATGATGAGATCAACGGGATAATCCAAGAACTAGATACTCAAGATGTCCATAACCGGGGACACGGCTAATCATGATTAGTTTGTACACTCTGCAGAGGTTTGCGCACTTTTCCCCACAAGACTCGATCTCCTCCGTTGGATTACTCGCACTACCTGGTGTTTGAGTAACGGATGACCGAGACACAGTCTTTCAGAAGTGTTTGCACCTTACGTATGGGTAGACAGTTACACCTACTTTCCCCTACATCTGCTAGTCTACCACTGTAAGAGTTCACACAACTTAGTCAACTATGCTAGAGCCCATAATAGCTTGCGGCTGCACACGGAAGTTTCTAGCATGAATAATCTTATGATCCCTTTGAGCCTGGGTGGCGGTCCAAAAGAAAAACAGGCAATCCTGGAATACCCAGGTACCTCAATCCACCCAGATGTGAGTTTTAGTTGCCACCTTAAGTAAACCATTAATTAACAATCTCACATCTGTCATGAATATCACTCAGACCCAATCCACGTCTACGAGCATAGCATGGCAATATAATAGCAACGTAGAAGTAACTCCCAAGGGTTTGATAAATAAAACAGGTAATAGGTACTACCTCAACTACTTCCCAATACCCACAATTTAATTAGATCCTAATCATGCAATGTTTGAGGATTGATCTAATGCAATGAAAACTGGGTATGGAAAAGGTATGATCAAAGTGTGAACTTGCCTGCAATGTTGATGAAGATGATTCGCACTCAATACTCTGGATAGATCTACTCGTCACACTCCGGTCAATCTATCGTGAGCAAGCAATAGCAACCATACATAAGCAATCACTCAAAAGATCAGAAAGAACGAGGAAAACAATTCGGAAAAACTTCAAAACCAAGCAAATAACTCTTGCAACATAAAACAATTTCTAACAGCACCAAAATTATGTGAATTTGGCCTTATCAGAAAGTTTAGGTCAAGAGCTTCGCTTTTCAAAAAGAATCAACTCAAACGGAGTTACGGAACTTAAGTTATGAACAAAAGAAGTTTGAATTCAAATCTGATATAATTCAAATTTTAAAATCTCAAAAACAAGTTTGAGTTGGATTACTGGTTAGAGGAGGTCATAACGAAGAAATGGGCGTTGGTTCCGTTGGATTTGGATAAACGAGTAAAAAGTAACGAACGTTTGAAGAACAGGGACTAATCTGTAAAGAAATCATCACAGATAGGTCCCTGACCGAAAATAACAAAAAAAGAAAAAGCTAAATAGTGAACGTTCGTTTATAGGATCTAAACAGTGGACGTTCGCTGTTTAGTAAAACCTAAAAAAACAGATCTAGGCTAGGTTTTTTTAAAAAAAGGAACTTGAAAAAAAACCGGATTGGACCGGCGGGTTATACCGGTTCAGCAACGGTCCGGCGCCGGCGGGGAAACTCCGGCGAGGCGGGACAGTGGCGACGGCGAGCTCCGGCGCGGCGGCTCGGCTGCTTCGGGTCGAAGCACGGGGAGGCGCGGCGCGGCGAGGTGAGGAGGATGGCGGCGTCGGCGGCGGTCCTCGGCGACGGGACGAAGCGAGGCGGCGGCGGCGGATCTCGTCGGGGCGGGGCTCCGGCGAGGGCGGCGGTTGCGGCGGGGAGGAGGAGAGAGAGGTCGGTGCCCGAGGCGACGCTATTTAAGGGGGGAGGGGCGGCGCGGTGGCGTGCGGGAGGGGCAGAGGAGAGGCGGCGGAGGGAGTCCCGCACGGGTACGGGCGGCGGCGGCGATGCCGTGGTGGAGGCGGACTCCGCCGGAGTCGGGGACGGGCGCGGGCGCGCTGGGCCGCGGCCTAGCTGGAGCTGGGCCGGCCCAGTTCGGCGGAGGGAGAGAGAGGAGAGAGAGAGCAGTGCTGGGCTTCGGCCTGGCACTGTTCGAAGAGTTTTTTTAACAGAGAGAAAAATAAAAGAAATAGAATATAAAATAAAATATTATATAGGCATATAATATATCAAAATTTTCAGAAAAAGATTTCCTACAACGTGAACATTTTTCTAAAGGCAAATAAAATCCTCAAAAATTCAAATAAATCAAACAGTGCTACTGCCTTAATAAAATCCAATAAAAATCATTTTTAAAATACCCAAAATGATTTCAAATTTATTTCTCTCCAATTTTCTGTTGTAGGGAATCATGTTACCCTATTTTCTGTATATTTTATTTTTGGAGAAAAATAATTTGAATAAAACTCAAATAACTCCAATATTGAAAAATAATTTCAATGGGACTTTGAATTTAATCCCTTGAAACTCCCAACTCATATTTCATTTGTTTTGAAGAAGTCATTTTATCTTCTCTCGTGAAAATCATTGAGTTGCATAAAGTTTCAGAAATGGGAAATATTTTCAAATGAAATTCAAATATTTTCAACACCCCTTGTCATTTTAAATAAATGGAAGAAGTCATGTCATCTTCTCTCCAGGGTTTTGTGGTGAAAAGAATTTGAATTCATGGAGATCATAAAAGCAAAATGAAAGTTTGGGAAAGTCCTTTTATTCCCTCTCATTTAACTTTCAAAAGATTTCGAATTCCACTCACTTTCAGTCAATCAATCAAACAATCAATCCAATCTATCTGTTTATTATAACATTCCAAAATTTAGAATTTTGGGATGTTACAAACCTACCACCCTTAAAATGAATCTCGTCCTCGAGATTCAGAGAGGCTAGCAAGAAATAGGTTAGGGTTTGGGGGTCTTCTCAAAATCCATCGATCATCACCGGGGTCTGGGGTGCTACCACCCTTAGAAGCATGGTTACGGTTCCATCAAAACCCATATACTCCATCCATTATTCTTGACAGTGTCGCTCTTCTCAGATCTTCAGTATAATTCCTTCTCTGGGCTCTTCCGGTGGTGGCATAACCTTTTCCTCAATTCCTGTGTCCATTCCATCTTGGTAAGGTTATTCCATGACTGGGTCTTCTTAGCTGACGGTTCAGGCGCCAATACTAAACAACTATCGACATCTCATGGTGGTCAACAATTTACGGTTTCTCCTGCATGAAATGGGTCTGGTTGATCCTCACCGTATAACCTACGATTGGCATCAACTGCCGTGTACAAGGGAAACATTCTTATACCATTCTAAGGTTCAAGCAAGGTTTAATACCGTCGTCTCTCTACTATAGGTAGGTCACTCAGATTTACCATACCATATAGCAAAGCGAACAATAAGAGTAAGTCGGTATGGTGATCAATCCATTCCGCACCCAAATCATTACCTTGTATATGGTTTAGCGAATCTCGCATTCTAACACTCGGTCATCCTCGCAAGCATTGCAGAATTTCTCTTGTCAACGAACTAGGTTCGGATAAATCCATTGATTCTGCAAGCCAAACAAACATCTATCGTTTCTTCACAACTCTCAGGTTTTTGCGTTACTCCTATAAAATCGTCTGTCGATAAAATCGTAACTTCTTCCAGGGTTTTTCCTTCAACAAGAGTGTGTTTGCTTCTTGGCAGGTCCTGGGGCCTGTGGGTTATGGCCCATCTCATCACTTGTAGTTCCTTGAACTTATCATCGGGCAACTGATCCTTAATCCAACATCCAACTTCCTGGTATTCTTAAATCCATCCAATTATACTGTCTTCCTTCCTTCTATTGGCACCAAACTAGGACATGATTCCTCAGACTCATCATGGAATTTCCATTGATCCATATTTCCAACATCATACCTCCTTTATATCCAATAGTACTTCATCTCTTCATCCTCGGGGATATCCCACATACCGAGATAAAAAAACTTATACTATGAAGTCCATACTCCACTTCGTGGAATATCATTATCCTTTCCAGGGTCAAGCGTCCTTACAGGGGAATATTGGCCATCTCTGCATGGCACTTCTTCAACTGGGAAACATGAAACACATCATGAACTCCTGACAGTCCTTCGGGTGACTCCAACTTGTTGGCCACTTCTCCCATACGCTCCAAAACTCGGTATGGTCCTACAAATCTCGGGGCTAACTTTCCTTAACTCCAAATCGTTTAACTCCTCGCAGAGGGGACACACGAAGACATGCTCTGTCTCCAATTTCATAGACTACCTCCTTACGTTTTTGAGTCTGCATAACTCTTCTGTCTGGACTGAGCTACCTTCAGTCTATCTTGAATCAACTTAACATTCTCTTCTGACTCCTTGATCACATTTGGTCCAAACAACTGACGGTCTCCAACTTCATCCCACATCAACGGTGTCTGGCTCCTTCTCCCATACAAAGCTTCAAAAGGGGCCATCTTCAAACTGGCTTGGTAACTGTTGTCGTATGAGAACTCCGCGTAAGGTAGATTATCATCCCTACTAGATCCATAAACTAGCGCACACGCTCTCAACATGTCCTCCAGAATCTGATTGACTCTCTTGGTCTATCCATCTGTCTGCGGATGAAAGGCTGTACTGAACTCTAGCCTAGTACCCAAAGTCTGGTGCAGCTGATTCCAAAACTTTGAGGTAAATTGTGTTCCTCTATCTGATACGATGGTCCTCGGAACTCCATGCAGACATACGGTCCTGGTCGTATATATCTTGGCCAACTTCGCACTTGTATAGGTGGTTTTCATTGGGATAAAGTGAGCCACTTTGGTCAAGCGAATCAACTACTACCCAGATAGAATCATATCCCGTTCTGGTTCTGGGAAATCCGGTAATGAAATCCATGCCAAGCTTATCCCACTTCCATTCGGGTATCGGCATAGGCTGTAGTAATCCTGCTGGCTTCTGATGCTCTGCCTTTACTCTCTGGCATACATCACCTACGACTACATACTCCGCAATATCCTTCTTCATACCAGTCCACCAGAAACGCTCCTTCAAATCCAAATACATCTTGGTGTTTCCAGGGCGAATCGAGTATGGTGAGTCATGAGCCTCCTGAAGTATTAACTTCCTGATCTTTGCATTATTGGGCACATATACACGGTCCTCGAACCATAAGGTGTCGGGCTCATCCTTACGAAAATCCTTGGCCTTTCCTTTGCTCATTCTCACTTTTATCTCGGCAATCTCTTTGTCATCCTTCTGAGCTTCACGGATCTTTCCCAACAATGTAGACTGAACTTCCATTGCTGCAACAAAACCTTTGGGAACAATCTCCAACCGAAGTTCCCTGAGATCCTCTGCTAACTCCTTTGGTAATCCTCCGCTTATGAGGGTATTCGTCCTTGTTTTCTTTATGGTTGTGTCCTATTTCTCCACAAAGCTTGCATGCGCACGTTTTCTTCATATCCTTCCCATAAGGCCTCAACTTTTGGGACACAAGCCAAGACTTTAACAAAGTCCACTTAAATTCCTTCCAAGTGGTTACTCCTTGCCATCCATTGATGGTTTGGTACATCCTCCACCAAGTAGCAGCACCTCTTTCAAAACATTGAAGAGCATGCCGGGTCATATCCTTTCCGACTATAGGGTTATTCTTCATGTGATCCTCCATGTTCTGAATCCATCGGTCCGTCTCCAATTGACTCATCGGTCCAGAAAATACAAGCTCATCTCCATTCATCCTCTATTGGGTCCATGGGTTTGGGGTGAGATAAGAGAGGTCGAGAGGGATGCACACAATACAAACAAAATTTTGAAAAGACAGATTTTTTTATTGTGGCTGTCGGAAAAACAACAAACAAATGACAGCTCACAAACGTCGCATCTAACGTAGGTATAACAGGGGTTTGGTCTTCTAAAGGTCAATAAGTCTTCAACGTCGCCAAACTCTTCAAGTCTTGTTAATGTCTCCGATGGCTTCTTCCAATCATGCTTGTCCTTCTCAAGTTCTTTTGCCAAATCATCTCTGTTGACGCGAAGTCTCTCGTGACGTCCTTTAAATTTCTGAAGTTGCGTTCCAAACTTCTGGGTTTCAACATCCTTGACATGAACCATGATCCTACTGTCCTTCAGTTCCTGACGAGTCTTTGATATCTCGAGGTTTTGCTCCTCCATCATGGCTACTTTCAACTTCTGGGTTCTGAGTTCTTCACGAAACGCTTACTTGTTGAATACTGCTTTCTGAAGGTTCATCTTTAAACTTCCTGATGTAATGCTCCAGATACTGGTGATACACCAGCTAAGGTTAAAACTTCGTCTTGCTGATAGGTGCTCCATCAGCCTTCTACCATCCAATCCTTCCATGCATCTGCATGCTTAACTCCGCACGGTGACAATAGCATAAACGGGTAATTACACCATGGTCAGCCGTGTCTATGCCCATGTTACGGCCATGAGCTTTCATTCCATAACTGATATCTCCTGTCTTTGGGTTTTCTTAACAAAAAACTTTGAGTTTCTAACTCTCCATGTTTCGGTCTTTCTCCGATACACCATGATCTCGGGCATTGACGGCTTCCATAGTCTGCCAAGTTCCATAAGGGTAACCTTCCTAGGTCATACACATCTGGCAATTCTTCAGAGCCTTCAAATTCTCCTAGTCTTCAGAGTCTTCAACCGTAGCAGTTCCCATTATCATAATGCACGGTAAAATCCTCTTCATTCCGAATGGTCTTAGTTGTCCGATATCCTGTACTTCTTGGAGTGGTCTCATCAGTCGAATCTTCGAGTGGTCAAAAGGAGAAAGGGGTATGGTCTCACTAAAAGGGAATATTTGAATAAGACTCAGAAAAGGAGAGAGGTAAAAGATCTTTTTGAAAAGGAAAGTTGTAGAGAAAAAAATTCCTATGGGCTTGCCAGTTTCTAGGGTCACGTCCTACAGTCAACATGTGCTCTGATACCATCTTGTAGCGACCCGACCCAAATGGATCAAGTCTCTGTGCTTAAGTGTCATCCCTGGATCGGTATGCTGACACACACAGTACTCGAGGATTTATAACAGAGGTAAATCACATGTATAAAGTAACGTAAATACTATTACCTCAATCCAAATAGCGGAAGTAACAAGGTTGTGGATTCCCATCAACACCAACGGCAAAGTTGAGTGTAGAAATCGTAACCCTAACGTATCACTTACTCGTCGTAAGAATCCTGCAACATGAAACGTTGCAGCCCGAAAACGGGTCAGCACATGGAATATGCTGGCAAATTCACACCATAGAGAAATGATGAACAAAGGCTATCACTACATGCATATATGGCTGGTGGAAAAGCTCTATGGTTATAATGTTTTTGCGAAAAGCCAATTTTTCCCTACTGCAAAGGAATAAATTTTATTTAACTATCATGGTGGTTGTGAAACATTGAGATGGTTGACAGCATCTCAATCCCAATTAAGTATCATCATTAACCCAACAATATTAATTAAAGTAACATGATGAGATCAACGGGATAATCCAAGAACTAGATACTCAAGATGTCCATAACCGGGGACACGGCTAATCATGATTAGTTTGTACACTCTGCAGAGGTTTGCGCACTTTTCCCCACAAGACTCGATCTCCTCCGTTGGATTACTCGCACTACATGGTGTTTGAGTAACGGATGACCGAGACACAGTCTTTCAGAAGTGTTTGCACCTTACGTATGGGTAGACAGTTACACCTACTTTCCCCTACATCTGCTAGTCTACCACTGTAAGAGTTCACACAACTTAATCAACTATGCTAGAGCCCATAATAGCTTGCGGCTGCACACGGAAGTTTCTAGCATGAATAATCTTATGATCCCTTTGAGCCTGGGTGGCGGTCCAAAGAAAAACAGGCAATCCTGGAATACCCAGGTACCTCAATCCACCCAGATGTGAGTTTTAGTTGCCACCTTAAGTAAACCATTAATTAACAATCTCACATCTGTCATGAATATCACTCAGACCCAATCCACGTCTACGAGCATAGCATGGCAATATAATAGCAACGTAGAAGTAACTCCCAAGGGTTTGATAAATAAAACAGGTAATAGGTACTACCTCAACTACTTCCCAATACCCACAATTTAATTAGATCCTAATCATGCAATGTTTGAGGATTGATCTAATGCAATGAAAACTGGGTATGGAAAAGGTATGATCAAAGTGTTACTTGCCTGCAATGTTGATGAAGATGATTCGCACTCAATACTCTGATAGATCTACTCGTCACACTCCGGTCAATCTATCGCAAGCAAGCAATAGCAACCACACATAAGCAATCACTCAAAAGATCAGAAAGAACGAGGGAAACAATTCGGAAAAACTTCAAAACCAAGCAAATAACTCTTGCAACATAAAACAATTTCTAACAGCACCAAAATTATGTGAATTTGGCCTTATCAGAAAGTTTAGGTCAAGAGCTTCGCTTTGCAAAAAGAATCAACTCAAACGGAGTTACGGAACTTAAGTTATGAACAAAAGAAGTTTGAATTCAAATCTGATCTAATTCAATTTTTTTAAAATTTCAAAACATGTTTGAGTTGGATTACTGGTTAGAGGAGATCATAACAAAGAAGTGGGCGTTGGTTTCGTTGGATTTGGATAAACAAGTAAAAAGTAACGAACGTTTGAAGAACAGGGACTAATCTATAAAGAAATCATCACAGATAGGTCCCTGACCGAAAATAACAAAAAAGAAAAAGCAAAATAGTGAACGTTCGTTTATAGGATCTAAACAGTGGACGTTCGCTGTTTAGTAAAACCTAAAAAAACAGATCTAGGCTAGTTTTTTTTTAAAAAAACCGAACTTGAAAAAAAACCGGATTGGACCGGCGGGTTATACCGGTTCAGCAACGGTCCGGCGCCGCGGGGAAACTCCGGCGAGGCGGGGCAGTGGCGACGGCGAGCTCCGGCGCGGCGGCTCGGCTGCTTCGGGTCGAAGCACGGGAGGCGCGGCGCGGCGAGGTGAGGAGGATGGCGGCGTCGGCGGCGGTCCTCGGCGACGGGACGAAGCGAGGCGGCGGCGGCGGATCTCGTCGGGGCGGGGCTCCGGCGAGGGCGGCGGTTGCGGCGGGAGGAGGAGAGAGAGGTCGGGCCCGAGGCGACGCTATTTAAGGGGGAGGGGCGGCGCGGTGGCGTGCGGGAGGGGCAGAGGAAGGCGGCGGAGGGAGTCCCGCACGGGTACGGGGGCGGCGGCGATGCCGTGGTGGAGGCGGACTCCGCCGGAGTCGGGGACGGGCGCGGGCGCGCTGGGCCGCGGCCTAGCTGGAGCTGGGCCGGCCAGTTCGGCGGAGGGAGAGAGAGGAGAGAGAGAGCAGTGCTGGGCTTCGGCCTGGCACTGTTCGAAGAGTTTTTTTTTAACAGAGAGAAAAAGAAAGAAATAGAATATAAAATAAAATATTATATAGGCATATAATATATCAAAATTTTCAGAAAAAGATTTCCTACAACGTGAACATTTTTCTAAAGGCAAATAAAATCCTCAAAAATTCAAATAAATCAAACAGTGCTACTGCCTTAATAAAATCCAATAAAAATCATTTTTAAAATACCCAAAATGATTTCAAATTTATTTCTCTCCAATTTTCTGTTGTAGGGAATCATGTTACCCTATTTCTGTATATTTTATTTTTGGAGAAAAATAATTTGAATAAAACTCAAATAACTCCAATATTGAAAAATAATTTCAATGGGACTGTGAATTTAATCCCTTGAAACTCCCAACTCATATTTCATTTGTTTTGAAGAAGTCATTTTATCTTCTCTCGTGAAAATCATTGAGTTGCATAAAGTTTCAGAAATGGGAAATATTTTCAAATGAAATTCAAATATTTTCAACACCCCTTGTCATTTTAAATAAATGGAAGAAGTCATGTCATCTTCTCTCCAGGGTTTTGTGGTGAAAAGAATTTGAATTCATGGAGATCATAAAAGCAAAATGAAAGTTTGGGAAAGTCCTTTTATTCCCTCTCATTTAACTTTCAAAAGATTTCGAATTCCACTCACTTTCAGTCAATCAATCAAACAATCAATCCAATCTATCTGTTTATTATAACATTCCAAAATTTAGAATTTTGGGATGTTACAATACGGGGGCAGGGGGCCACCTCTAAACACACAATTGATACGATATTTTAGCCGTGTGTGGTGCCCCCCTCCACCATATTACACCTCGATAATATCGTAGCGGAGCTTAGGCGAAGCCCTGCATCGGTAGAACATCATCATCGTCGCCACGCCGTCGTGCTGACGAAACTCTCCCTCAACACTCGGCTGGATTGGAGTTCGAGGGACGTCATCAAGCTGAACGTGTGCTGAACTCGGAGGTGCCGTGCGTTTGGTACTTGATCGGTCGGATCGTGAAGACGTACGACTACATCAACCGCGTTGTGTTAACGCTTCCGCTTTCGGTCTACGAGGGTACGTGGACAACACTCTCCCCTCTCGTTGCTATGCATCACCATGATCTTGCGTGTGCGTAGGAAATTTTTTAAATTACTACGTTCAACAACAGTGGCATCCGAGCCTGGTTTTATGCGTTGATACTATGCACGAGTAGAACACAAGTGAGTTGTGGGCGATATAAGTCATACTGCTTACCAGCATGTCATACTTTGGTTCAGCGGTATTGTGAGATGAAGCGGCCCGGACCGACATTACGCGTACGCTTATGCGAGACTGGTTTCACCGTTGCGAGCACTCGTTGCTTAAAGTTGACTGGCGGGTGTCTGTCTCTCTCACTTTAGTTGAACCGAGTGTGGCTATGCCCGGTCCTTGCGAAGGTTAAAACAGCACCAACTTGACAAACTATCGTTGTGGTTTTGATGCGTAGGTAAGAACTGTTCTTGCTAAGCCCGTAGCAGCCACGTAAAACTTGCAACAACAAAGTAGAGGACGTCTAACTTGTTTTTGCAGGGCATGTTGTGATGTGATATGGTCAAGACATGATGCTATATTTTATTGTATGAGATGATCATGTTTTGTAACCGAGTTATCGGCAACTGGCAGGAGCCATATGGTTGTCGCTTTATTGTATGCAATGCAATCGCCATGTAATTATTTTACTTTATCACTAAGCGGTAGCGATAGTCGTAAAAGAAATTAGTTGGCGAGACGACAACGATAGTACAATGGAGATCAAGGTGTCGCGCCGGTGACGATGGTGATCATGACGGTGCTTCGGAGATGGAGATCACAAGCACAAGATGATGATGGCCATATCATATCACTTATATTGATTACATGTGATGTTAATCTTTTGTGCATCTTATCTTGCTTTGATTGACGGTAGCATTATAAGATGATCTCTCAATAAAATTTCAAGATAAAAGTGTTCTCCCTGAGTATGCACCGTTGCGAAAGTTCTTCGTGCTGAGACACCACGTGATGATCGGGTGTGATAGGCTCTCCGTTCAAATACAACGGGTGCAAAACAGTTGCACACGCGGAATACTCAGGTTAAACTTGACGAGCCTAGCATATGCAGATATGGCCTCGGAACACGGAGACCGAAAGGTCGAGCGTGAATCATATAGTAGATATGATCAACATAGTGATGTTCACCATTGAAACTACTCCATCTCACGTGATGATCGGACCTGGTTTAGTTGATTTGGATCACGTAATCACTTAGAGGATTAGAGGGATGTCTATCTAAGTGGGAGTTCTTAAGTAATATGATTAATTGAACTTGAATTTATCATGAACTTAGTACCTGATAGTATCTTGCTTGTCTATGTTAATTGTAGATAAATGGCCCGTGTTATTGTTCTGTTGAATTTTAATGCGTTCCTTGAGAAAGGAAAGTTGAAAGATGATGGTAGCAATTACACGGACTGGGTCCGTAACTTAAGGATTATCCTCATTGCTGCACATAAGAATTACGTCCTGGAAGCACCGCTAGGTGCCAGGCCTCCTGCAAGAGCAACACCAGAAGTTATGAACGTCTGGCAGAGCAAAGCTGATGACTACTCGATAGTTCAGTGTGCCATGCTTTACGGCTTAGAACCGGGTCTTCAACGATGTTTTGAACGTTATGGAGCATATGAGATGTTCCAGGAGTTGAAGTTAATATTTCAAGCAAATGCCCGGATTGAGAGATATGAAGTCTCCAATAAGTTATACAGCTGCAAGATGGAAGAGAATAGTTCTGTCAGTGAGCATATACTCAAAATGTCTGGGTATAATAATCACTTGATTCAACTGGGAGTTAATCTTCCGGATGATAGCGTCATTGACAGAATTTTTCAATCACTGCCACCAAGCTACAAGAGCTTCGTGATGAACTATAACATGCAAGGGATGGATAAGACAATTCTCGAGCTCTTCGCAATGCTAAAGGCAGCGGAGGTAGAAATCAAAAAGGAGCATCAAGTTTTGATGGTCAGTAAAACCACTAGTTTCAAGAAAAAAGGGCAAAGGGAAGAAGAAGGGGAACTTCAAGAAGAACAACAAGCAAGTTGCTGTTCAGGAGAAGAAATCCAAGTCTGGACCTAAGCCTGAAACTGAGTGCTTCTACTGCAAGCAGACTGGTCACTGGAAGCGGAACTGCCCCAAGTATTTGGCGGATAAGAAGGATGGCAAGGTTAACAAAGGTATATGTGATATACATGTTATTGATGTGTACCTTACTAATGCTCGCAGTAGCACCTGGGTATTTGATACTGGTTCTGTTGCTAATATTTGCAACTCGAAACAGGGGCTACGGATTAAGCGAAGATTGGCTAAGGACGAGGTGACGATGCGCGTGGGAAATGGTTCCAAAGTCGATGTAATCGCAGTCGGCACGCTACCTCTAAATCTACCTTCGGGATTAGTTTTAGACCTAAATAATTGTTATTTGGTGCCAGCGTTGAGCATGAACATTATATCTGGATCTTGTTTAATGCGAGACGGTTATTCATTTAAATCAGAGAATAATGTTTGTTCTATTTATATGAATAATATCTTTTATGGTCATGCACCCTTGCAGAGTGGTCTATTTTTAATGAATCTCGATAGTAGTGATACACATATTCATAATGTCGAAGCCAAAAGATGCAGAGTTGATAATGACAGTGCAACTTATTTGTGGCACTGCCGTTTGGGTCATATCGGTGTAAAGCGCATGAATAACTCCATACTGATGGACTTTTGGAATCACTTGATTATGAATCACTTGGTACTTGCGAACCGTGCCTCATGGGCAAGATGACCAAAACACCGTTCTCCGGAACTATGGAGAGAGCAACAGATTTGTTGGAAATCATACATACAGATGTATGTGGTCCGATGAATATTGAGGCTCGTGGCGGATATCGTTATTTCCTCACCTTCACAGATGATTTGAGCAGATATGGGTATACACTACAGGAATCAGCTATTTTGCCGTCTGCCATGGCGGATGGCAAAGGCATGAACGGCGGACGGCAAAGGCCTTTGCCGTCAGCCGCGGACGGCAAAAGGCTCCGGCAAAGTAGGCTACGATAAATAGCTACTTTGCCGTCTACTTCCTGGCGGCTGACGGCAAAGGCCCTTTGCCGTCTGCCGCGGACGGCAAAGAGAGCAGACGGCAATAATTGTGCTCTCAGTCCGTTAAGTGGATAACGGCAGGCCTTTGCCGTCCGCCGCGGACGGCAAACTTTCTAGTGCCTTTGCCGTCCGCTTTCGCCTCGCCCGCTTCTGCCTCGGCCGCCGCATGGGCCGCCCCCGCTTCCGCCTCGGCCTGCGGCGCCACTTCTGCCTCGGCCGCCGCATCGCGTCGCGTCGGCCGGCCCCGCTTAGGCGCTGCCGCCTGCCCCCCGCTGCCGCCTCGCCTGCCCCACGTGCCCCGACGCCCTGCCCCCCGCTTCCCGCTGCCGCGCTGCACGCCTGCCGCGCTGCCGGCTGCCGCCTCGCCTGCCCCGCGTGCCCCGATGCCTCGCGGTCAACGCTACCATCTCGTCTTCCGCGCGCCGCCATCTCGTCTTCCGCACGCCGCCATCTCGTCTTCTGCGCGCTGCCATCTCGTCTTCCGCACGCCGCCATCTCGTCTTCCGCGGCCCGGCGCCTCCCTGCGGCAGTTTAATGCCCCGCCCCACCACGGCGCCTCATCTGCCGCACATTAATTCCCGGCGCTATAAAACCCGCCCTGCGCGGCAAGTTTGGTCACACCGCCCGTCCATCCCTCCTCTCCCTCTTCACACGCGCGTTCTCTTTGCGGGATGGCGTCCAGCGACTCAGACTCCGACGGCGCGGCACCGGGCGGCCACTAGCCGTCGAGCCTCACGTTGGGGCAGACGGAGGACCTCGCTCGGTTCTGCCTCTATGTGCCGCCGGCGGCGAAGGTGCCGCGGCCGTGGAGGATCTCCGCGGACGGATTCCCCACGCAGGGCGTACCGGCGACCAAGGCCGAGCTTCGCGCGCACCCCGGGGGACGCTACAACCGGAAGGGCCGCCGCCATTTTTGGAAGGGCAAGCGGTTCGACGACGTCATCGGCGCCTTCAAGCGCGCCGCCCGAGGGCTCCCTGTCGGTAATCCCTCTGGTGGAGCCGGGCCCTCCCAGCCGCGCGGGTGCATACCCGCTCCCACCCCCGCTCCAGCAGCCCCGGCCGACGTTGTGATCCCGCCGGAGCAGGCGGCGCTCCAGCAGGACGGCGACCCGGAGGACACGCCCGGGCTCCTCGCGATCCTGGCGCAGTCAGCGGAGGAGGCCGCGGCGGCGGCGGCGCTGGAGGCCCAGGAGGAGGCCCAGGCGGCGATGGCGGCGCAGCAGGCGGCGATGGCGGCGCAGCAGGCGGCGATGGCGCCGCCGGAGTGGCAGCAGGTGCCGCCGGAGTGGTAGCAGGAGTGGTAGCAGGCGCCGGTGGCGGAGGAGGAAGAGGATTCGGACGACGTCCCGGTGGACTGGGACGACGTCGCGAACCTGTCCAGCAGCGACGATGACGGCGGCAACGGCCCGGCCGTGATTGACCTCGATAGCGATGCCGAGTAGTTTTTTACTATTTATGTATGAACTAGACTTTATGTACGAACTTTTTTTAGTGTGTTGTTTGCGGACCTAAAACTAAACTAAAACTAAACCTAAAACTAAAAAAACAGAAAAAAGGAAAAAGGGGGTAGAGCTCACCTGGGGCAGGGCCGGTGGAGGAGGTGGCCGGTGGAGGAGGGGGGCGGGGTGGTGGAGGAGGTGGCCGGTGGAGGAGAGGTGCGGGGCAGCCTTGGGCGGCGGCGCCGGGCCCGGGGCGGTGGGGCGCGGGGGGGCGGGGCGGCGGGGCTGCGGGGGGCCGGGGCGGGGGGGGCGACAGGGCGGTGGGGCCGGGGCGCCAGGCGGCAGCGAGTGCTGGGGGCGGCGGCGGCGTGGGGTGGGATGTGTGGTGGCGGGGCGCGTCGGCGAGGAGAGAGAGGGAGAGAACAGAGAGTAACGGGCGGGGGGTACGGGCCGTTAGGTAGTCTCCTCTTTGCCGTCCGCCACTATTTGCCGTCCGCCCTTTTGCCGGACGGCAAAGAGGTGGGGCGTTAAGTTTTTCCAAACGGGCGGGGGGTGGGGGCCACCTCTCTCTTTGCCGTCTGCCAGCGGACGGCAAAGAGCCCACGGATGGCAAAGAACTTCTTTGCTGTCTGCCATTTCTTTGCCGTCAGCTTCTGGGTAGCTGATGGCAAAGAGCTTCTTTGCCGTCAGCTAGCAGACGGCAAAGAGCTGGCAGATGGCAAATTAGCTGATTCCAATAGTGATATCTACTTAATGAAACATAAGTCTGAAACATTTGAAAAGTTCAAAGAATTTCAGAGTGAAGTTGAAAATCATCGTAACAAGAAAATAAAATTTCTACGATCTGATCGTGGAGGAGAATATTTGAGTTATGAGTTTGGCTTACATTTGAAACAATGCGGAATAGTTTCGCAACTCACGCCACCCGGAACACCACAGCGTAATGGTGTGTCCGAACGTCGTAATCGTACTTTATTAGATATGGTGCGATCTATGATGTCTCTTACTGATTTACCGCTATCGTTTTGGGGTTATGCTTTAGAGACGGTTGCATTCACTCTAAATAGGACACCATCGAAATCCGTTGAGACGACGCCTTATGAACTATGGTTTGGCAAGAAACCAAAGTTGTCGTATCTTAAAGTTTGGGGTTGCGATGCTTATGTGAAGAAACTTCAACCTGATAAGCTCGAACCTAAATCGGAGAAATGTGTCTTCATAGGATACCCAAAGGAGACTGTTGGGTACACCTTCTATCACAGATCTGAAGGTAAGATATTCGTTGCTAAGAATGGATCCTTTCTAGAGAAGGAGTTTCTCTCGAAAGAAGTGAGTGGGAGGAAAGTAGAACTTGATGAGGTAACTGTACCTGCTCCCTTATTGGAAAGTAGATCATCACAGAAATCAGTTTCTGCGACACCTACACCAATTAGTGAGGAAGTTAATGATAATGATCATGAAACTTCAGATCAAGTTATTACTGAACCTCATAGGTCAACTAGATCAAGATCCGCACCAGAGTGGTATGGTAATCCTGTTCTGGAGGTTATGTTACTAGACCATGACGAACCTATGAACTATGAAGAAGCGATGGTGAGCCCAGATTCCGCAAAATGGCTTGAAGCCATGAAATCCGAGATGGGATCCATGTATGAGAACAAAGTATGGACTTTGGTTGACTTGCCCGATGGTCGGCAAGCCATTGAAAATAAATGGATCTTCAAGAAGAAGACTGACGCTGATGGTAAGTTACTGTCTATAAAGCTCGACTTGTGGCGAAAGGTTTTCGACAAGTTCAAGGGATTGACTACGATGAGACCTTCTCACCCGTAGCGATGCTTAAGTCTGTCTGAATCATGTTAGCAATTGCCGCATTTTATGATTATGAAATTTGGCAAATGGATGTCAAAACTGCATTCCTGAATGGTTTTCTGGAAGAAGAGTTGTATATGATGCAACCGGAAGGTTTTGTCGATCCAAAGGGAGCTAACAAAGTGTGCAAGCTCCAGCGATCCATTTATGGACTGGTGCAAGCCTCTCGGAGTTGGAATAAACGCTTTGATAGTGTGATCAAAGCATTTGGTTTTATACAGACTTTTGGAGAAGCCTGTATTTACAAGAAAGTGAGTGGGAGCTCAGTAGCATTTCTGATATTATATGTGGATGACATATTGCTGATTGGAAATGATATAGAATTTCTGGATAGCATAAAGGGATACTTGAATAAGAGTTTTTCAATGAAAGACCTCGGTGAAGCTGCATATATATTAGGCATTAAGATCTATAGAGATAGATCAAGACACTTAATTGGACTTTCACAAAGCACATACCTTGACAAAGTTTTGAAGAAGTTCAAAATGGATCAAGCAAAGAAAGGGTTCTTGCCTGTACTACAAGGTATGAGATTGAGTAAGACTCAATGCCCGACCACTGCAGAAGATAGAGAGAAGATGAAAGATGTTCCCTATGCTTCAGCCATAGGCTCTATCATGTATGCAATGTTGTGTACCAGACCTGATGTGTGCCTTGCTATAAGTTTAGTAGGGAGGTACCAAAGTAATCCAGGAGTGGACCACTGGACAGCGGTCAAGAACATCCTGAAATACCTGAAAAGGACTAAGGGTATGTTTCTCGTTTATGGGGGTGACAAAGAGCTCATCGTAAGTGGTTACGTTGATGCAAGCTTTGACACTGATTCGGACGATTCTAAATCGCAAACCGGATACGTATTTACATTGAACGATGGAGCTGTCAGTTGGTGCAGTTCGAAGCAAAGTGTCGTGGCAGGATCAACGTGTGAAGCGGAGTACATAGCTGCTTCGGAAGCAGCAAATGAAGGAGTCTAGATGAAGGAGTTCATATCCGATCTAGGTGTCATACCTAGTGCATCGGGACCAATGAAAATCTTTTGTGACAATACTGGTGCAATTGCCTTAGCAAAGGAATCCATATTTCACTAGAGAACCAAGCACATCAAAAGACGCTTCAATTCCATCCGGGATTTAGTCCAGGTGGGAGACATAGAAATTTGCAAGATACATACGGATCTGAATGTTGCAGACCCGTTGACTAAGCCTCTTCCACGAGCAAAACATGATCAGCACCAAGACTCCATGGGTGTAAGAATCATTACAGTGTAATCTAGATTATTGACTCTAGTGCAAGTGGGAGACTGAAGGAAATATGCCCTAGAGGCAATAATAAAGTATTATTTATTTCCTTATATCATGATAAATGTTTATTATTCATGCTAGAATTGTATTAACCGGAAACATAATACATGTGTGAATATATAGACAAACAGAGTGTCACTAGTATGCCTCTACTTGACTAGCTCGTTAATCAAAGATGGTTATGTTTCCTAGCCATAGACATGAGTTGTCATTTGATTAACGGGATCACCTCATTAGGAGAATGACGTGATTGACTTGACCCATTCCGTTAGCTTAGCACTCGATCGTTTGGTATGTTGCTATTGCTTTCTTCATGACTTACACATGTTCCTATGACTATGAGATTATGCAACTCCCGTTTATCGGAGGAAAACTTTGTGTGCTACCAAACGTCACAACGTAACTGGGTGATTATAAAGGTTCTCTACAGGTGTCTCCAAAGGTACTTGTTGGGTTGGCGTATTTCGAGATTAGGATTTGTCACTCCGATTGTCGGAGAGGTATCTCTGGGCCCACTCGGTAATGCAAATCACTATAAGCCTTGCAAGCATTGTGACTAATGAGTAAGTTGCAGGATGATGTATTACGGAACGAGTAAAGAGACTTGCCAGTAAGGAGATTGAACTAGGTATCGAGATACCGACGATCGAATCTCGGGCAAGTAACATACCGATGACAAAGGGAACAACGTATGTTGTTATGCGGTCTGACCGATAAAGATCTTCGTAGAATATGTAGGAACCAATATGAGAATCCATGTTCCGCTATTGGTTATTGACCGGAGAGGTGTCTCGGTCATGTCTACATAGTTCTCGAACCCGTAGGGTCCGCACGCTTAAACGTTACGATGACAGTTATATTATGAGTTTATATGTTTTGATGTACCGAAGGTTGTTCGGAGTCCCGGATATGATCACGGACATGACGAGGAGTCTCTAAATGGATGAGACATAAAGATTGATATATTGGACGACTATATTCGGACACCGGAAGTGTTCCGGAGAAGTTTCGGATAAAACCGGAGTGCCGGAGGGGTTATCGGAACCCCCCGAGGAAGTATTGGGCCTTAGTGGGCCTGAGGGGAGAGAGAGGGCAGCAGCCCAGGAGGTGGCGCGCCCCCTCCCATGGGGAGTCCGAATTGGACTAGGGGAGGGGGGGCGCGGCCCCTCTTTCCCTCTCCCTCTCCCTCTCTTTCCTTCCCCCTTCTCTCTTCCTAGTTGGACTAGGAAAGGGGAGTCCTACTCCTACTAGGAGGAGGACACCCCCCTCCTTGGCGCGCCCCAAGGGCCGGCCGGCTTCCCCCCTTGCTCCTTTATATACGGGGGCAGGGGGCACCTCTGAACACACAATTGATATACGATATTTTAGCCGTGTGCGGTGCCCCCCTCCACCATATTACACCTCGATAATATCGTAGCGGAGCTTAGGCGAAGCCCTGCGTCGGTAGAACATCATCATCGTCACCACGCCGTCGTGCTGACAAAACTCTCCCTCAACACTCGGCTGGATCGGAGTTCGAGGGACGTCATCGAGCTGAACGTGTGCTGAACTCGGAGGTGCCGTTCGTTCGGTACTTGATCGGTCGGATCGTGAAGACGTACGACTACATCAACCGCGTTGTGCTAACGCTTCCGCTTTCGGTCTACGAGGGTACGTGGACAACACTCTCCCCTCTCGTTGCTATGCATCACCATGATCTTGCGTGTGCGTAGGAATTTTTTTTAAATTACTACGTTCACCAACAAAAGTTGTAAAGACCTTCAACATGAATGAAGGCTCAATATTCGCCTTCCGCTTCAGCAGTTTTCCAGATGAGATGCATCTCTCTGTGTACCGTCTAAGATGCTAATTTCGAAAGGTTCTAGATGTTGCATGTGAAACTTGCCGCTGGTGCAGTTGTGTAATGGGGTAGCTGAGTGCTGAAGCTATATCATGTTGTACTCTGATGTATTTCAATTATGAAATCCTACTTCCTTAATATGGAAATGGAATATATTATGTGCTTAATATGAATGTCAATTAGATTAGTAAATGGATTATTAATAATAGGGTAATTAGCCCGCTAATTGCCCAATTAGCTTGCTAATTGGGTTTTCCTATTGGAAACGGTTAATGAGAAACCACCGTGGGTGATGACCTCACGCAACGCACACAGTTTCTAGGAATAAAACGTGTTGGCTCAATGAACAATCACACATGACATTCTCTTCAAAACTGTTTGCGTTACGCCACCTTGCGCAAACGTTTTCCTTGGAGCGACTGTGTGGGATGTACATACGAATGGAAACGTTTAGCGTGGACTGACTATGTGGGATGTACTTGCGAACGGAAACAATTTCGCCGTATAATTATATTTTTTTAGCTATACTATATGTATTTCTGTATTTGCGCGCTCGCCGGTCGCACACGACCTCATTTTGCCGAACGTGTGTGCCAAGAGGGCATATCCCCGACGGTTTCTGGGTCGTGTGGGAAGGACCCCCCTATCGCCCACACTCACTTGGCGACGGTTCCAGATGCCGTCGCGGAAAGGGGTTAAAAACCGTTTGTTTAGGACGGATGCGCACTAGTGGATGCTACGAAAAGTGATTGAAATTATCATTGATCAAACTGATGCACTATGTGTTGGGTTCTATAGTAGGGTGCGTCAACTGCAAATTAAAATTTTCCTACGCGCAGAACAACCAAGAACATGCTACGGGAGATGGATCACAGATCGTTACTGTCGATGCAACAGACCCCAGGTATGTTGCCCAACTGTGGACATGCACAAGATCAAGATTGAAGCACCAGCTCAAGATAGGGATTGAAGGCCCAAGAGACTTGAAGAGCCGACGTGCAGGTCGGAGAGATCAAGATCGAGCCAAGGGAACATGATATCAGCAAGAGAAGAGCCTCCCTTGCCGGGCAGGCGAGCCCGGCAAGGGGCCAGGCCACCACCAGAAGTAAGCAACCAGGACTCCCCGGCAGTGCCTACCGGGGCTTGTGGGGCCTGAACCACCCACCAACCGCGCAAGTATGACCCACGTCATCAATTAGTGCGGTGTCAAGCCGCAAGATGATTAAGTGGCAGCATTTGCCACATGGTAACCATATCCTACAGAAGAAACCCACAGGTGACACCCGTCCAGCGATGTGTCAAGAGAATAGATGTGGAGCTAGCGAGATAAGCCCGGCAGGCCTTGCCGGGCAGCTAGTGATGTGACACTGAGCGGTGCATTTAATGCACCCTGTCAGGCCGCAGAGTTAGGTATGATAGCACTGTTTGCTATCATATGAGTGGGTAATGACCGTTTTGCCACTGTGGTGACCCCTTAGTCTATAAAAGGAGGCCCATGGCATCCGTAGGAGGGGGTTAGAGGGTTGGAAAGTTGACAAACCCAAGCCACCATACACTTGTGGTCACCGTAGCTCTGAGGCGGGCCTTGCCGGGCTAGTGTACCACGCACCACCACGTTCATTTCCACCATCAATCCACCAAAGCCGTAGTAGGGTCTTATGCCTCGCGGCGGCCCGAACCTAGGTAAATTGCTTGTGTGCTCTCTGCCATTCTGCCGTGCGCTGGTCTGCTCTTTGTGCAACACGATGTCCCCCGCCGAACCAGCAAGGGGCTGCCCGGTCCCATAGGCGGCCGGGGATATCCCGCGACATCTTTGGTGCGCCAGGTAGGGTGCTGATACGTCTCCAACGTATCTATAATTTTTGATTGCTCCATGCTATATTATCTACTGTTTTGGACATTGTTGGGCTTTATTATTCACTTTTATATTTTTTTTGGGACTGACCTATTAACCGGAGGCCCAGCCCAGAGTTGCTGTTTTTATGCCTATTTCAGAGTTTCGCAGAAAAGGAATATCAAACGGAGTCCAAACGGAATGGAACCTTCGGGAACGCAATTTTTAGGAAGATTATGATCCATGAGACTTGGACCCTACGTCAAGAAACAAAAGAGGAGGCCACGAGGTAGGGGGCGTGCCTACCCCCCAGGGCGCGCCCTCCACCCTCGTGGGCCCCCTGTTGCTCCACCGACTTACTCCTTCCTCCTATATATACCTATGTACCCCCAAACGATCAGATACAGAGCCAAAAACCTAATTCCACCGCCGCAACCTTCTATACCTACGAGATCCCATCTTGGGGCCTGTTCCGGAGCTCCGCCGGAGGGGGCATCCATCACGGAGGGCTTCTACATCAACACCATAGCCTCTTCGATGAAGTGTGAGTAGTTTACCTCAGACCTTCGGGTCCATAGTTAGTAGCTAGATGGCTTCTTCTCTCTTTTTTGATCTCAATACAATGTTCTCCCCCTCTCTCATGGAGATCTATTCGATGTAATCTTCTTTTGCGGTGTGTTTGTTGAGACCGTTGAATTGTGGGTTTATGATCAAGTTTATCTATGAACAATATTTGAATCTTCTGAATTCTTTTATGTATGATTGGTTATCTTTGCAAGTCTCTTCGAATTATCAGTTTGGTTTGGCCTACTAGATTGATCTTTCTTGCAATGGGAGAAGTGCTTAGCTTTGGGTTCAATCTTGCGGTGTCCTTTCCCAGTGACAGTAGGGGCAGCAAGGCACGTATTGTATTGTTGCCATCGAGGATAACAAGATGGGTTTTTATCATATTGCATGAATTTATCCCTCTACATCATGTCATCTTGCCTAAGGCGTTACTCTGTTTTCATGAACTTTATACTCTAGATGCATGCTGGATAGCGGTCGATGAGTGGAGTAACAGTAGTAGATGCAGGCAGGAGTCGGTCTACTTGTCTCGGACGTGATGCCTATATACATGATCATACCTAGATATTCTCATAACTATGCTCAATTCTGTCAATTGCTCAACAGTAATTCGTTCACCCACCGTAAAATACTTATGCTCTTGAGAGAAGCCACTAGTGAAACCTATGGCCCCCGGGTCTATCTTCATCATAATAATCTTCCAACACTTAGTTATTTCCTTTGCTTTTTTACTTTGCTTTTATTTTACTTTGCATCTTTATCACAAAAATACCAAAAATATTATCCTATCATATCTATCAGATCTCACTCTCGTAAGTGATCTTGAAGGGATTGACAACCCCTTATCACGTTGGTTGCGAGGATTTATTTGTTTTGTGTAGGTACGAGGGACTCGCGCGTAGCCTCCTACTGGATTGATACCTTGGTTCTCTGAGGGAAATACTTACGCTACTTCGCTGCATCACCCTTTCCTCTTCAAGGGAAAACCAACGCAGTGCTCAAGAGGTAGCAAGAAGGATTTCCGGCGCCGTTGCCGGGGAGGTCTACGCAAAAGTCAACATAGCAAGTACCCGTCACAATCCATTATCTCCCACATTACATTATTGGCCATTTGCCTCTCGTTTTCCTCTCCCCCACTTCACCCTTGCCGTTTTATTCACCCTCTCTTTTTCGTTCACCTCCTTTTTGCTTGCTTTTTGTTTGCTCGTGTGTTGGATTGCTTGTTTGTCACGATGGCTCAAGATAATACCAAATTATGTGACTTTACCAATACCAACAATAATGATTTCCTTAGCACACCGATTGCTCCTCTTACCAATACTGAATCTTGTGAAATCAATGCTGCTTTGTTGAATCTTGTCATGAAAGATCAATTCGCCGGCCTTCCTAGTGAAGATGCCGCTACTCATCTAAATAGCTTCGTTGATTTGTGTGATATGCAAAAGAAGAAAGATGTTGACAATGATATTGTTAAATTGAAGCTATTTCCTTTTTTGCTTAGAGATCGTGCTAAAGCTTGGTTTTCGTCTTTGGCTAAAAATAGTATTGATTCTTGGGACAAGTGCAAAGATGCTTTTATCTCTAAGTATTTTCCTCCCGCCAAGATCATCTCTCTTAGAAACGATATTATGAATTTTAAGCAACTTGATCATGAACATGTTGCACAAGCTTGGGATAGGATGAAATTAATGATACGTAATTGCCCTGCTCATGGTTTGAATTTGTGGATGATTATACAAAAAATTTATGCCGGATTGAATTTTGCTTCTAGAAATCTTTTAGATTCGGCCGCGGGAGGCACTTTTATGGAAATCACTTTAGGACAAGCTACTAAACTCCTCAATAATATTATCGTTAATTATTCTCAATGGCACACTGAAAGATCTAAAAAAAGTGCATGCGATAGAAGAAATTAATGTTTTGAGTGGAAAGATGGATGAACTTATGAAATTATTTGCTACTAAGAGTGTTTCTTATGATCCTAATGATATGCCTTTGTCTACTTTGATTGAGAATAATAACGAATCTATGGATGTGAATTTTTTTGATAGGAATAATTTTGGTAACAACGCGTATAGAGGAAACTTTAATCCTAGGCCATATCCTAGTAATTCCTCTAATAATTATGGTAATTCCTACAACAAATCTTATGGAAATTTTACTAATATGCCCTCTGAATTTGAGACTAGTGTTAAAGAGTTTATGAATTCGCAAAAGAATTTCAATGCTTTTCTTGAAGAGAAATTGCTTAAAGTTGATGAATTGGCTAGGAATGTTGATAGAATTTCTCTTGATGTTGATTCCTTAAAACTTAGATCTATTCCTCCTAAGCATGATATCAATGAGTCTCTCAAAGCCATGATAATTTCCATTGATGAGTGCAAAGAAAGAACCGCTAGGATGCGTGCTAAGAAAGATTGCTTTATGAAAGCGTGTTCTTCAAATTTCTATGAAAATAAAGATGAAGATCTAAAAGTTATTGATGTGTCCCCTATGAAATCTTTGTTTTGCAATATGAATCTTGATAATGATGGGACTGAATATGATCCACCTTTACCTAGAAGGCGTTCCAAAAATTCGGAGTTTTTAGATCTTGATGCTAAAATTGATAAAAGTGGGATTGAAGAGATCAAAACCCTAGATGTTAATAAACCCACTATTTTGGATTTCAAGGAATTTAATTATGAAAATTGCTCTTTGATAGATTGTATTTCCTTGTTGCAATCCGTGCTAAATTATCCTCATGCTTATAGTCAAAATAAAGCATTTACTAAACATATTGTTGATGCCTTGATGCAATCTTATGAAGAATAGCTTGAGTTGGAAGTTTCTATTCCTAGAAAACTTTATGGTGAGTGGGAACCTACTATTAAAATTAAGATTAAGGATCATGAGTTCTATGCTTTATGTGATTTGGGTGCTAGTGTTTCCACTATTCCCAAAACTTTGTGCGATTTGCTAGATTTCCGTGATTTTGATGATTGCTCTCTAAACTTGCACCTTGCGGATTCCACCATTAAGAAACCTATGGGAAGAATTAATGATGTTCTTATTGTTGCAAATAGGAATTATGTGCCCGTAGATTTTATTGTTTTTGATATAGATTGCAATCCTTCATGTCCTATTATTCTTGGTAGACCTTTCCTTAGAACGATTGGTGCAATTATTGATATGAAGGAAGGGAATATTAGATTCCAATTTCCATTAAAGAAAGGCATGGAACACTTCCCTAGGAAGAAAATAAAATTACCATATGAATCTATCATGAGAGCCACTTATGGATTGCCTACCAAAGATGGCAATACCTAGATCTATCCTTGCTTTTATGCCTTGCTAGGGGCGTTAAACGATAGCGCTTGTTGGGAGGCAACCCAATTTTATTTTTAGTTTTTTGCTTTTTTCTTCTGTTTAGGAATAAATATTTGTTCTAGCCTCTGGTTAGATGTGTTTTTATGTTTTAATTAGTGTTTGTGCCAAGTTAAACCTATAGGATCTTCTTGGATGATAGTTATTTGATCTTGCTGTAATTTCCAGAAACTTTCTGTTCACGAAAACAATTGTTAAAAATCACCAGAACGTGATAAAATAGTGATTCCAATTGCTGCTGATCAATAAACAAATTGTCTAGGTCTTCCTATTTTGGCTGATTTTTGGAGTTCCAGAAGTTTGCGTTAGTTACAGATTACTACAGACTGTTCTGTTTTTGACAGATTCTGTTTTTCGTGTGTTGTTTGCTTATTTTGATGAATCTATGGCTAGTAAAATAGTTTATAAACCATAGAGAAGTTGGAATACAGTAGGTTTAACACCAATATAAATAAAGAATGAGTTCATTACAGTACCTTGAAGTGGTCTTTTGTTTTCTTTCGCTAACGGAGCTCACGAGATTTTCTGTTGAGTTTTGTGTTGTGAAGTTTTCAAGTTTTGGGTGAAAGATTTTGATGGATTATGGAACAAGGAGTGGCAAGAGCCTAAGCTTGGGGATGCCCATGGCACCCCCAAGATAATCTAAGGACACCATAAAGCCAAAGCTTGGGGATGCCCCGGAAGGCATCCCCTCTTTCGTCTACTTCCATCGGTAACTTTACTTGGAGCTATATTTTTATTCACCACATGATATGTGTTTTGCTTGGAGCGTCTTGTATGATTTGAGTCTTTGCTTTTTAGTTTACCACAATCATCCTTGCTGTACACACCTTTTTAGAGAGCCATACATGATTTGGAATTTGTTAGAATACTCTATGTGCTTCGCTTATATCTTTTGAGTTATATAGTTTTGCTCTAGTACTTCACTTATATCTTTTAGAGCACGGTGGTGGATTTGTTTTATAGAAACTATTGATCTCTCATGCTTCACTTAGATTATTTTGAGAGTCTTAAATAGCATGGTAATTTTCTTAAATAATCCTAATATGCTTGGTATTCAAGATTAGTAAAAACTTTCTTATGAGTGTGTTGAATTCTAAGAAAAGTTTGATGCTTGATAATTGTTTTGAGATATAAAGATGGTGATATTAGAGTCATGCTAGTTGAGTAGTTGTGAATTTGAGAAATACTTGTGTTAAAGTTTGTGATTCCCGTAGCATGCACGTATGGTGAACCGTTATGTGATGAAGTCGGAGCATGATTTATTTATTGATTGTCTTCCTTATGAGTGGCGGTCGGGGACGAGCGATGGTCTTTTCCTACCAACCTATCCCCCTAGGAGCATGCGCGTAATACTTTACTTTGATAACTTGTAGATTTTTGCAATAAGTATATGAGTTCTTTATGACTAATGTTGAGTCCATGGATTATACGCACCCTTCTTCCTCCCACCATTGCTAGCCTCTCTAATACCGCGCACTTTTCGCCGGTATCATAAACCCACCATATACCTTCCTCAAAACAGCCACCATACCTACCTATCATGGCATTTCCATAGCCATTCCGAGATATATTGCCATGCAACTTTCCACCATTCCATTTATTATGACACGCTCCATCATTGTCATATTGCTTTGCATGATCATGTAGTTGACATCGTATTTGTGGCAAAGCCACCGTTCATAATTCTTTCATACATGTCACTCTTGATTCATTGCATATCCCGGTACACCGCCGGAGGCATTCATATAGAGTCATATTTTGTTCTAAGTATCGAGTTGTAATTGTTGAGTTGTAAGAAAATAAAAGTGTGATGATCTTCATTTTTAGAGCATTGTCCCAAGTGAGGAAAAGGATGATGGAGACTATTATTCCCCCACAAGTCGGGATGAGACTCCGGACGAAAAAAAGAGCCATAAAAAAAGAAAAGGCCCAAATAAAAAAATGAGAGAAAAAGAGAGAAGGGACAATGTTACTATCCTTTTACCACACTTGTGCTTCAAAGTAGCACCATGATCTTCATGATAGAGAGTCTCTCATTTTGTCACTTTCATATACTAGTGGGAATTTTTCATTATAGAACTTGGCTTGTATATTCCAATGATGGGCTTCCTCAAAATGCCCTAGGTCTTCGTGAGCAAGCGAGTTGGATGCACACCCACTTAGTTTCTTTTGTTGAGCTTTCATATACTTATAGCTCTAGTGCATCCGTTGCATGGCAATCCCTACTCACTCACATTGATATCTATTGATGGGCATCTCCATAGCCCGTTGATACGCCTAGTTGATGTGAGACTATCTTCTCCCTTTTTTGTCTTCTCCACAACCACCATTCTATTCCACATATAGTGCTATATCCATGGCTCACGCTCATGTATTGCGTGAAGATTGAAAAAGTTTGAGAACGTCAAAAGTATGAAACAATTGCTTGGCTTGTCATCGGGGTTGTGCATGATTTAAATACTTTGTGTGGTGAAGATAGAGCATAGCCAGACTATATGATTTTGTAGGGATAACTTTCTTTGGCCATATTATTTTGAGAAGACATGATTGCTTTGTTAGTATGCTTGAAGTTCTATTATTTTTATGTCAATATTAAACTTTTGTCTTGAATCTTTTGGATCTGAATATTCATACCACAATTAAGAAGAATTACATTGAAATTATGCCAAGTAGCACTCCGCATCAAAAATTCTGTTTTTATCATTTACCTACTCAAGGACGAGAAGGAATTAAGCTTGGGGATGGTTGATACGTCTCCAACATCTCTATAATTTTTGATTGCTCCATGCTATATTATCTACTGTTTTGGACATTATTGGGCTTTATTATTCACTTTTATATTATTTTTGGGACTAACCTATTAACCGGAGGCCCAGCCCAGAGTTGCTGTTTTTTGCCTACTTCAGAGTTTCGCAGAAAAGGAATATCAAACGAAGTCCAAACGGAATGAAACCTTCGGGAACGTGATTTTTAGGAAGATTATGATCCATGAGACTTGGACCCTACGTCAAGAAACAAAAGAGGAGGCCACGAGGTAGGGGGCGCGCCTACCCCCCAGGGCGCGCCCTCCACCCTCGTGGGCCCCCTGTTGCTCCACCGACGTACTCCTTCCTCCTATATATACCTACGTACCCCCAAACGATCAGATACGGAGCCAAAAACCTAATTCCACCGCCGCAACCTTCTGTACCTACGAGATCCCATCTTGGGGCCTGTTCCGGAGCTCCGCCGGAGGGGGCATCCATCACGGAGGGCTTCTACATCAACACCATAGCCTCTCCGATGAAGTGTGAGTAGTTTACCTCAGACCTTCGGGTCCATAGTTAGTAGCTAGATGGCTTCTTCTCTCTTTTTGGATCTCAATACAATGTTCTCCCCCTCTCTCGTGGAGATCTATTCGATGTAATCTTCTTTTGCGGTGTGTTTGTTGAGACCGATGAATTGTGGGTTTATGATCAAGTTTATCTATGAACAATATTTGAATCTTCTGAATTCTTTTATGTATGATTGGTTATCTTTGCAAGTCTCTTCGAATTATTAGTTTGGTTTGGCCTACTAGATTGATCTTTCTTGCAATGGGAGAAGTGCTTAGCTTTGGGTTCAATCTTGCGGTGTCCTTTCCCAGTGACAGTAGGGGCAGCAAGGCACGTATTGTATTGTTGCCATCCAGGATAACAAGATGGGGTTTTTATCATATTGCATGAATTTATCCCTCTACATCATGTCATCTTGCTTAAGGCGTTACTCTGTTTTCATGAACTTTATACTCTAGATGCATGCTGGATAGCGGTCGATGAGTGGAGTAACAGTAGTAGATGCAGGCAGGAGTCGGTCTACTTGTCTCGGACGTGATGCCTATATACATGATCATACCTAGATATTCTCATAACTATGCTCAATTCTGTCAATTGCTCAACAGTAATTCGTTCACCCACTGTAAAATACTTATGCTCTTGAGAGAAGCCACTAGTGAAACCATGGCCCCCGGGTCTATCTTCATCATATTAATCTTCCAACACTTAGTTATTTCCTTTGCTTTTTACTTTGCTTTTATTTTACTTTGCATCTTTATCACGAAAATACCAAAAATATTATCCTATCATATCTATCATATCTCACTCTCGTATGTGACCGTGAAGGGATTGAGAACCCCTTATCGCGTTGGTTGCCAGGATTTATTTGTTTTGTGTAGGTACGAGGGACTCGCGCGTAGCCTCCTACTGGATTGATACCTTGGTTCTAAAAAATTGAGGGAAATACTTACGCTACTTTGCCGCATCACCCTTTCCTCTTCAAGGGAAAACCAACGCAGTGCTCAAGAGGTAGCAGGTGCTCGCTTCTACGAACCTAAAAGCGTGCGCAGTGCGTCATCTTCATCGCCATCTTCTTCTTCGACAACGCCAACGACTATGGCGCCCAAGAAGAAGAAGTTCGGCCCTTCGGCCCAGCCATCTACCTCGAAGGCTCCGCCGCCCGCGGCCTCAGATGCCGCGGGGAATGCGAGTACAAGCGAGGACGTGAGCGCTGCTGGGGGCGTGGCAGGAGCAGGTGGCGCCATCGCCACTCCCCCTGCGCTCGACACCGGGGCTGAATGCGTCAGAGGAGAACAGCTTCAGCAGCGTTTCGACGGTCAAACTCCGCAAGGTGCAGACGGGAGGGTGACTCCGCTTACATCCCCTCCTCCCACCTGCGGGTGCAGCCACAGCAACAGCGCTCGGTCCGGGATGAGCCACCGTCCTCCGGCCGTCCACGCCACGAGGGCGGTCACGGCACGTGTGTCTCCTCCCGGGCAAGCCGACCCAACCGCTGCACCTGACGGAGCCGTGGACCCTCGAGCGCCATCGCCGCGCGACGCCCCTTCCCAGGTGGCCGCCCCACCGCAGCACGGACGTGCCACCGCCGCCGCCGCGGGCACCGTCAGGAGCCAGGCGACGGTCCGGTGAGGTCATCAACTTCCATGCCAAGCACAGCCATGGAGGCTATGGCGCGGGCCCAACTGCTACTAAGGTTCCCGCCAGCAGCCGAGCAAATGGATGAATGGCGCGTCACCATCCAGAGTCTCCTCGGTTTCGCTGAGGCTGGGGGCTCACGGCGCGCTGGCCCACCACGACCTCCCCAAGTGACGATGACTGCCCATACCGCTGGCCGAACGGAGGGGGTTGTCCCCACCGTGCAGTCCCCGCCACGGCAGCAGGTGCGGGTGCAGCAATATCAAGATCCCGACGATGTCTCGATGGCCTCTTCCGACCCTCGAGCATGTCCGGGCCAATGGCCAACCCTGGAGGATAGGCGGCGGGGAGACGCGCGCGTCGTCGTGGGGCAGCCTCTCGACGACCCCTGCCAGACCGACGGGTGCGGCGGCCTCAACGTCGACGAGCCTGTGTTCGGTGTTGGCGGGTGCCTACCTTTCGAGGTTGGCTGCCCTGCCTTTACACGCGAGCTGCGGCAAGTCCGTTGACCGTCCATCCACACGTTCAAGCCGGAGATACCTGAGAAGTACGACGGGAGACTGAAGCGGCAGAGTTCCTGAGCATCTACACCATCGCTGTTCAGGCTGCCAGGGGAAGAGACGAGAAGGTGTTCGCCAACTACTTCCCGGTGGCTCTCAAGTCCAACGTCAGATCCTGGCTGATGCACCTGCCGGAGAACTCCATTTCAACATGGGCAGACCTGTGCCACGAGTTCATCGGTGCCTTCACCGGTGGCCACCAGGAGCCCGGCAGGCGCAGCTGATACGTCTCCAACGTATCTATAATTTTTGATTGTTCCATGCTATTATATTATCCATCTAGGATGTTTTATATGCATTTACATGCTATTTTATATGATTTTTGGGACTAATCTATTAACCTAGAGCCCAGTGCCAGTTTCTGTTTTTTTCCTTGTTTTTGAGTTTTACAGAAAAGGAGTACCAAACGGAGTCCAATTGACGTGCCAATTTTTGATGATTTTTTATGGACCAAAAGAAGCCCCCGGAGTAAAAGAGTTGGGCTAGAAGAGTCCCGAACCATCCACAAGGGTGGAGGGCGCGCCCTACCCCCCTGGGCGCGCCCCCTATCTAGTGGACGACTTGGAGACCCCCCCTGACATGAGACCTACGCCAAAAATTCCTATAAATACAGAAACCTCCAGAACATAACCTAGATCGGGAGTTCCGCCGCTGCAAGCCTGTGTAGCCACCAAAAACCAATCGGGACCCTGTTCCGGCACCCTACCGGAGGGGGGATCCCTCACCGGTGGCCATCTTCATCATCCCGGCGCTCTCCGTGACGAGGAGGGAGTAGTTCACCCTCGGGGCTAAGGGTATGTACTAGTAGCTATGTGTTTGATCTCTCTCTCATGTTCTTGATTCGGCACGATTCTTACGTGTCGGGAGCTTTGCTGTTATAGTTGGATCTTATGATGTTTCTCCCCCTCTACTCTCTTGTAATGGATTGAGTTTTCCCTTTGAAGTTATCTTATCGGATTGAGTCTTTAAGGATTTGAGAACACTTGATGTATGTCTTGCATGTGCTTATCTGTGGTGACATTGGGATATTCACGTGATCTACTTGATGTATGTTTTGGTGATCAACTTGCGGGTTCAGTGACCTTGTGAACTTATGCATAGGGGTTGGCACACGTTTTCGTCTTGACTCTCCGGTAGAAACTTTGGGGTACTCTTTGAAGTACTTTGTGTTGGTTGAATAGATGAATCTGAGATTGTGTGATGCATATCGTATAATCATACCCACGGATACTTGAGGTGACATTGGAGTATCTAGGTGACATTAGGGTTTTGGTTGATTTGTGTCTTAAGGTGTTATTCTAGTACGAACTCTAGGATAGATCGAACGGAAAGAATAGCTTCGTGTTATTTTACTACGGACTCTTGAATAGAACGGAAAGAATAACTTTGAGGTGGTTTCGTACCCTACAATAATCTCTTCATTTGTTCTCCGCTACAATAATCTCTTCGTTTGAAATATGCCTTTTTGATGAACTTGATGCTTGCTACGCTTATTGCCATGATGCCAGCATGAATTATGCTTACGGAGATGAACTTGCTATAGTTCCTTATGTTAAAAATGAAATTGTTTCTATTGCACCAACACATGATAGTCCTATTATCCTTTTGAATTCTCCCAACTACACTATATCGGAGAAGTTTGTATTTATTAAGGATTATATTGATGGGTTGCGTTTTACCATTACACATGATGATTTTGATGAATATAATATGCATGTGCTTGCTTCTCCTACTTGTAATTATTATGAGAGAGGAACTACATCTCTACCTCTCTATGTTTCCAATTAGATAAAATTGCAAGAAACTACTTATGCCATGTATTGGCCTTTACTTGGTGTGCATGAATTGTTCTTTTATGACATGTTGATGCATACGAAGAGAGTTAGACTCTGTTGTTCCATGATATATGTTGCTTTGTGCTCATTACTAAATTATATATCATTGTGAATTAAAATTGGCTTTGATATACCTTGGGATCCGGGTGGATCAATTATTTGAGCATGTTCTGCCTAGCTTAATGGATTTAAAGAAAGCACCGCCTGGGAGACAAGTTGGAAGTTTTAGAGAGTCATTTATTTCTGTTGTGTGCTTTTAAAAAGTTTAAAACAAAAATATAGAGGAGAACCTAAATTTTTTCGAAAAGAAATGTGAAAGTGAGAAAGACGATCACTGTTGAAGTGGGGCCATACTTTAACTTTGTTCATGCCCATGGAAACTTTGTGAATCTTAAATTACAGAAACTTTTGAACAAAAATAATTATCCCCTTTTACAAGTACATTGTATTATAAAAATAATGTGCCAAGATATACCTTTAGGATGTTTAGATAGCTTATTTGGTATGTGATGTGCAAAAACACAAAGTTTTGCTGTAGTACTTGAATTTTGTTAATTCACTGGAACATGGAAAAATTCTGAAACTTTTACATAGTACTGCTATGCAAATTGTTTTCTACACCTAATTTTTCAGAACTTTTGGGTTATAGAAGTATATGATTCATCTTCATCTTTACAGATTGTAATCCTTTCACAGATTGTTGTTATAGTTTCTTCATTGGTTATGATTGAAATCTTGTTGAGCCCCATTGGTTTGGGAGTGATGTTGCTTGAACTACGTCGGTATTTCCCCAAAGAGGAAGGGATGATGCAGCACAACTACGGTAGGCATTTCCCTCAGTTATGAAACCAAGGTATCAATCCGGTAGGAGAACCAAGCAACACTAGGTAAACGGTAGCTGCACACAAAGAACAAATACTTGCAACCCGACGCATATAAGGGGTTGTCACTCCCTTCTTCGGGTAACGACGCCAGAAATTATCAAGTTGACGGGATAAAATTGTGATAGATTGGATACATAGATCTCGATAAAACACGAAATACAAGATGCAAATAAAAAGTGCAACAAGGTATTTTTGGGTTTTTGGAATAATAGATCTGAAAATAAAAGTGGAAAATAATAGATCAGAAAGCAAATATGATAAAAAATAGACCCTGGGGCCGTAGATTTCACTAATGGCTTCTCTCAAGAAATAGCACACGGTGGGTAAACAAATTACTGTTGGGCAGTTGATAGAACCTCAAATAATTATGATGATATCCAGACAATGATCAATATATAGGCATCACGTCCAAGATTAGTAGACCGACTCCTGCCTGCATCTACTAGTATTACTCCACACATCGTCCGCTATCCAGCATGCATCTAGTGTATTAAGTTCATGGAGAAAAGAAGTAATGCAATAAGAACGATAACATGACGTAGACGAGATCTATTCATATAGAAATAGCCCCCATCTTGTTATCCTAATATCAACAATATATACATGTCTTGCTACCCCTTCTGTCACTCGGAAAGAACACCGCACGATCGGACCTATCACAGAGCACCTCTTCCCATGGCAAGAAAAATTGGTCTAGTTGGCCTAACTAAACCAAAGATTCGAAGAAGAAATACGAGGCTATAAATAATCATGCATATAAGAGATCAAAGAAGACTCAAATAATATTCATGGATAAAAGATCTGATCATAAACTCAAAGTTCACCGGATCCCAACAAACACACCGCAAAAAGAGTTAGGTCAAATAGATCTCCAAGAGACCATTGTATTGAGAATCAAGAGAGAGAGAGAGAGAGGGGAAACCATCTAGCTACTACCTATGGACTCGTAGGTCTATGATGAACTACTCACGCATCATCGGAGAGGAGCCAATGAGGATGATGAACTGAGACGTCTCCAACGTATCTATAATTTTTGATTGTTCCTTGCTATTATATTAACAATCTTGGATGTTTTACAATCATTTTATAGCAACTTTATGTCTTTTTTAGGACTAACCTATTGACATAGTGCCCAGTGCCAGTTGTTGTTTTTTGCTTGTTTTTTTACTTCGCAGAAAATCAATACCAAACGAAGTCCAAACACAGCAAAACTTTTTGGAGATTTTTTTGGATCAGAAGACACACGATGGGCCAAGGAAGTACCAGAGGGGGCTCCGAGGAGAGCACAACCCACCTGGGCGCGCCTGGGGGCCCAGGCGCGCCCTGGTGGGTTGTGCCCACCTCGGCCGCCTCCCGCACCGCCTCTTTCCTCTATAAATACCCCAATATTCCAAAAACCCTAGGGGAGTCGACGAAACACAATTCCAGCCGCCGCAAGTTCCAGAAACCACAGATCCAATCTAGACACCACCACAAAGTGGTTCATCATCCTCAACTGCGCTTCTCCAATGATGCGTGAGTAGGTCATTGTAGACCTATGGGTCCATAGTTAGTAGCTAGATGGATTCCTCTCTCTCTCTCTCTTTTGATTCTCAATACAATGGTCTCTTGGAGATCTATTTGATGTAACTCCTTTTGCAGTGCGTTTGTTGGGATCCTATGAACTTTGAGTTTATGATCTGATCTATTTTATCCATGAAAGTTATTTGAGGTTTATGTATCGTTGCTATTAAGGATAACAAGATGGTGTCTATTCCTACATGAATAGATCTTGTCTACATCATGTCATCATTCTTATTGCATTACTCCGTTTTTCCATGAACTTAATACACTAGATGCATGCTAGATAACGGTCGATGTGTGGAGTAATAGTAGTAGATGCAGACAGGAGTCGGTCTACTAGTCTTGGACGTGATGCCTATATAATGATCATTGCCTGGATATCGCCATAATTATTTGAAGTTCTATCAATTTCCCAACAGTAATTTGTTTACCCGCCGTATGCTATTTTTCTCGAGAGAAGCCACTAGTGAAATCTACGGGCCCAGGTCTCTTTATCATATTTGCCTTCGAGATCTATTTTTATTCGCTTTTATTTTTAGATCTATTAATCCAAAAACCCAAAAACACCTTGCTGCAATTTATTGTTATTTATTTTATCTCGCGTTCCCGCGAGATCTATTTATCCAATCTACTACAATTTTATCTATCTTTTTACCCGGGAGGGATTGACAACCCCTCTTTTACGTCGGGTTGCAAGTATTTGTTCTTTGTGTCCAGGTACTATTTACATAGTGTTGCGTGGTTCTCCTTCTGGTTCGATAACCTTGGTCTCATCACTGAGGGAAATACCTACCGTAGCTGTGTTGCATCATCCCTTCCTCTTTGGGGAAATACCGACATAGTTCAAGCCGCATCAAAAGGAATTTCTGGCGCCATTGCTGGGGAGACGTCATCAACATCTATCTGGTTCCTAATCATAAATCTCATCTCCTTGCAATTTACATTATTTGCCATTTGCCTCTCGTTTTCATCTCCCCCACTTCACAAAAATTTGTCGTTTTATTCACCCTCTTTTTCGTTCGCCATTTTCTCGTCAGATCTATTTTTTATGTTTAATCTTGTTTGCGTAGTTGCGATGTCTCAAGAAAACACCAAGTTGTGTGATTTTTCCAATACCAATAATAATGATTTTATAAGCACTCCAATTGCTCCTCCCGCCACAAGTGCGGAGTCTTATGATATTAATGCTGCTTTGTTGAATCTTGTTATGAAAGATCAATTTTTCGGTACTCCTAATGAGGATGTCGCATCCCAACTTAACACAATCATGGAATTATGCGATATGCAAAAGAAAAAAAGATGTGGACAATGATATTGTGAAGTTGAAATTATTCCCGTTTTCTTTGCAAGATCATGCAAAAATTTGGCTTTCTTCTTTGCCTCGCAATTGTATCGATTCCCGGGATAAGTGCAAGGATGCTTTTATTACTAAGTACTTTCCGTCCGCAAAAATTATTTCCCTTAAGACACAAATCATGAATTTTAAGCAACTTGAGCATGAACATGTTGCGCAATCTTGGGAAATAACGAAATTGATGCTAAGAAATTGTCCTACTCATGATTTAAATATTTGGATGATTATACAAAATTTTTATGCGGGATTAAATTTTGTTTCTAGAAATCTTTTAGATTTCATCGCGGGTGGTACTTTTATGGAAATTACTTTGGGTGATTCTACTAAATTGCTTGATAATATTATGGCAAATTATTCACAATGGCATACCTAAAGAGCTCCTATTAGTAAAAAGGTTAATTCAGTTGAAGAAATAAATTCTTTGAGTGAAAAAGTTGATGCTCTTATGAAATTGGTTGCTACTAAAGATGCTCCTATTGATCTTAATGATGTGTCTTTTTCTACTTTGATTGAGCAAAATAGTGATGTCGTAGATGTGAATTTTGTTTCGCGAAACAATTTTAATAACAATGCTTATAGAGGTAATTTTAATCCAAGACCTTCTCCAGGAAATTCCTCTAATAATTATGGTAATTCCTATGGAAATCCTTCTTATAATACTAATAGGAACACCTCTGATCTTGAGAATAATATTAAAGAATTTATCAATGCTCAAAAGAATTTTAATACTACGATAGAAGAAAAGTTGAGTAAGATTTATGATATGTCTAGAAGCATTGATAGAATTTCTCATGATGTAGAAAATCTCAAGATGAAATTTTTTGTGCCTAAGGTTGAAGAATCAATTAAATCTTTATATGTTTCTATGGATTAAAGTAAGAAAAGAACCGCTATGCTGAGCTAAAAGAGAATTTTTAGAAAAAAGCATTTTCTAGCGATTGCTTTCATAAAAATGATGAAAATCTTAAAATGCTTGGTGTTTCTTCTATTTATTCCTTGTTTAGTAAAATTAATATTGATGACATAGGGACTGAAGAAGAGTCAACTTTAGTTAGAAGGCGTCCCGATAATTTGGAGGGTGAAAATCTTGTTGATAAATTTGATAAATTTGGAGAGGTCAAACTTTAACTAGTGATGTGCCCACTCTTTTGGATTACAAAGACTTTAATTATGATAATTTTTTTTATTGATTGTATTTCTTTGTTGCAATTGATGATAAATTCACCCCATGCTTATGAACAAAATAAATCTTTTACTAAACATATCATTGATGCTATGATGAAAGCTTTGGAAGAAAAGTTGGAATTAGAGATTTCAATTCCTAGAAAATTACATGATGATTGGTAACCTACTATCAAAGTCAAGATTAAAAATTATGAGTTTTTTGCTTTATGTGACTTGGATGCTAGTGTTTCTACAATTCCGAAGTCTTTATGTGATGTGCTTGGTCTCACCAATATTGAAGAGTATTCTTTAAATTTCCACTTGGCAGATTCTACTATTAAAAAACTTTGGGAAGAATTAATGATGTTCTTATTCTAGCAAATAGGAACTATGTGCCCATAGATTTTATTGTTCTTGATATTGATTGCAATCCATCTTGTCCAATTATACTTGGTAGACCATTTTTACGTACTATTGGTGCCGTGATTGACATGAAAGAAGGCAATATTAAATTTCCATTTCCACTAAGAAAGGGTATGGAACACTTCCCTAGAACAATAATTAAGCCACCATATGAATCAATCATGAGGGCATCCTATGGACCTAGAAATAAAGATGACAATACTTGAATCTTTGCTTTATTCCTAGCTAGGAGCGTAAAACGACAGCGCTCGTTGGGAGGCAACCCAATGAATAAAATTTATTTTTGTCTTTTTCTTTCTGTTCTTGAGTGTTTGCACAATTATGTTACTGTTATGATTGTGTTTTTTGTGTGTTTTAATTAGTGTTTGTGCCAAGCAAAGCCTGTGGGATCATGTTGGGTGATAGTTGATTTGATCTTGTTGAAAAACAGAAACTTTGTGCGCCAGTCACAGAATTATTAAAAATCACAGAAGAGTGATAAAAATCTGAATTTTTTTTACAAAAGATTTACACACAAATTGCCTACATCTTCCTATTTTTTCAGAATTTTTGAAGTTATAGAAGTATACGAAATTTCCAGATTGCTACGAACTCTTCTGTTTTTGACAGATTTTGTTTTCTTTGCGTTGTGTGCTTATTTTGATGAGTCCATGGACTCTATCGGGGGGTATGAGCCATAGAAAAGTTGTAATACAACAGATATAATGCAAGAATAAAATATGAATGGATTTTCAACAGTACTTATAGTAGTGATTTGCTTTGTTATACTAACGGATCTCACGAAGGTTTTGTTGAGTTTTGTGTGATTGAAGTTTTCTAGTTTGGGTGAGATCAGGATGGATGAAGGAACAAGGAGTAACAAGAGCCTAAGCTTGGGGATGCCCATGGCATCCCAAGCTATTATCTAAAAGATAAGCAAGCAACTAAGCTTGGGGATGCCCGAGTGACATCCCCTCTTTCTTCTAACGACCATCGGTATTTTACTTGGAGCTATATTTTTATTCGTCACATATCATGAGTTTTGCTTGGAGCGTCTTGTAATATAGGAGTCTTTTCTTGTTTTGCTTTTTTTTTGTGTCATCTATCCTTGCTGGACACACCTATTTGAGAGAGCCAAAATTATGCTATGACTTGTTAGAATTTCTCTCTATGCTTCACTTAAATCTTTTTGAGCTATGGAATCGCTGTAGTGCTTCACTTATATCTTTTTGAGCATGGTGTGCTTTAGTATTTTTGAAGAAATGCTCTCATGCTTCACCTAGATTTATTTGAGCGTTGGTAATTTTTTTAAAGAAAATTCTCACATTCTTCATTTAAATTATTTTGAGAGAAGAAATTGTTTATGCTCATGTTCTTCACGTAGATTTGTTTGAGCTATCAAAAGCAATATATGAAATTAGTCCCAAAGTGATAGATATTCAAGATGGATATCATAAAAAATCTCATGGAGATCATTGGTCAAAATAATCTTGATTCTTTGTAATAGTTTTGCGGTATGATGATATAATATTTGAGTCATGTTGATGAGTAATTATGCTTTAGTAAGAATATTGGTGTTATGGTTTGTGATTCCCTATGAAAGCATGAAAGTAAATAGTTATGCAATGAAATTATATCCTACTTATGGTGCATTATTCGGTGTTAGTTATGCTTAATGTTTGCTTATGAGATTTTTCGTTTCTTGGTTGGATGCTTCTCAATCTTTTGCTAGCCTTCACTTGTACTAAGTGGGATTAGTACTTGTGCATCCAAAATACTTAAACCAGTTTTGCCATGAGTCCACTATACCTACCTATATGCGGTATTCTTTTGCCGTTCTAAGAAAATTTGTATGTGCCATCTCTAATTTTCAAAATAATTTTCCTTATTGTGTGCTCGTACCACTCATGAAATGGTAGGGGGATGGCTGATATTTTTCCATGGTAGATGTGTTATTCTCAAAATGAGTGTTTACTCACTTGTCATTGCACGAGAGTACGACAAAGGTATTAGGGATGCCCAGTCCCGAAATGAAAAATGAATTTACTTTATGTTGTCAAATAATAAATTCCTTGGAAAGTGTTGCTATGGACAGTACCGATGGATTCGGTTAGCCGTGAAATGTGAAAGTACGGTGGAAAAAGGAATAAACTTTATTTTCTATATGGAAACCACCCATGATATATCTAGCATGGAAAGTATTGGGAACTACTCGATCGTTTTCGTTGACAGGAAAAGCATGCCACCCAATATGTTTTATCTCTATATTTTTCGCTTTGAGCTCTCGCACCTCTACAAATCCCTACTTCCCTCTGCGAAGGGACTTTCTATTTCCTTTATGAAATTTTTATTTTTATTTGAGTCTCCAGCTTCTCTTATAAAGCACCAACTAAGGGGCACTATGAACGTACTTGAGCATTGGGTGTAGCTAATATGCAAGTGTGTTTCATGAATGAATCAATGATTGAGCATAATGGGCTAGGTATAACTTGCTTTAGTGTCGATATTTTGAAAGACATGGTTGCTTGTTGATATGATTGAGTATTGAAATCTTCATGTCAAAACTAGACTATTGCTTTGAATCATATAGAAGTCCAAATGTCCATGCTACAAAGAAAAGAATATGTGGAACATGTTAGGCAGCATTCCACATCAAAAATTCTGTTTTTATCATTTACCTACTCGAGGACGAGCATGAATTAATCTTGGGGATGCTGATACGTCTCCAACGTATCTATAATTTTTGATTGTTCCATGATGTTATATTATCAATCTAGGATGTTTTAGAATCATTTTATAGCAACTTTATTTCTTTTTTTTGGAACTAACCTATTGACATAGTGCCTAGTGCGAGTTGCTGTTTTTTGCTTATTTTTACTTCGCAAAAATCACTACCAAACGGAGTGCAAACGCAGCAAAACTTTTTGGAGATTTTTTTGGACTAGAAGACACACGATGGGCCAAGTAAGTACCAAAGGGGGGCTTCGAGGGGAGCACAACCCACCTGGGTGCGCCTGGGGGCCCAGGCGCGCCCTGGTGCGTTGTGTCCACCTCTTCCGCCTCCCGCACCGCCTCTTTGCTCTATAAATACCCCAATATTCCAAAAACCCTAGGGGAGTCGATGAAACACAATTCCAGTCGCCGCAAGTTGCAGAAACCACAGATCCAATCTAGACACCATCACGGAGGGGTTCATCATCCTCATTGGTGCCTCTCCGATGATGCGTGAGTAGTTCCTTATAGACCTACGGGTCCGTAGTTAGTAGCTAGATGGATTCCTCTCTTTCTTTTGATTCTCAATACAATGGTCTCTTGGAGATCTATTTGATGTAACTCTTTTTGTGGTGTGTTTGTTGGGATCCGATGAACATTGAGTTTCTGATCAGATCTATTTTATCCATGAAAGTTATTTGAGTTTTGATCTCTTATATGCATGATTGCTTATGGCCTCGTATTTCTTCTTCGAATCTTTGGATAGTTAGGCCGACTAGATCGATTTTTCTTGCCATGGGAAGAGTTGTTTTGTGATGGGTTCGATCTTACGGTGCTCACTCCCAGTGACATAAAGGGAAATGGCACGTATGTATCGTTGCTATTAAGGATAACAAGATGGTGTCTATTCCTACATGAATAGATCTTTTCTACATCATGTCATCGTTCTTATTGCATTACTCCATTTTTCCATGAACTTAATACACTAGATGCATGCTAGATAACGGTCGATGTGTGGAGTAATAGTAGCAGATGCTGATAGGACTCGGTCTACTAGTCTTGGACGTGATGCCTATATAATGATCATTGCCTGGATATCGCCATAATTATTTGAAGTTCTATCAATTGCCCAACAGTAATTTGTTTACCTGTCATATGCTATTTTTCTCGAGAGAAGCCACTTGTGAAATCTATGGCCCCCGGGTCTCTTCTTTATCATATTTGCCTTCAAGATCTATTTTTATTTGCTTTTATTTTCAGATCTATTAATCCAGAAACCCAAAAATACCTTGCTACAATTTGTTGTTATTTATTTTACCTCGCGTTCCTGCGAGATCTATTTATCCAATCTACTACAATTTTATCTATCTTTTTACCCGGGAGGGATTGACAACCCCTCTTTTACGTCAGGTTGCAAGTATTTGTTCTTTGTGTGCAGGTACCGTTTACATAGTGTTGCGTGGTTTTCCTACTGGTTCGATAACCTTGGTCTCACCACTGAGGGAAATACCTACCGTAGTTGTGCTGCATCATCCCTTCCTCTTTGGGGAAATACCAACGTAGTTCAAGCCGCATCATGAACCCCTCCATGATGGTGTCTAGATTGGATCTCTTGGTTCTGGAACTTGCGGCGGCTGGAATTGTGTTTCCTAGACTCCCCTAGTGTGTTTGGAATATTTGGGGATTTATAGGGCGAAGAGGCGGTGCGGGAGGCCATCGAGGTGGGCACAACCCACCTGGGCGCGCCCTGGTGGGTTGTGCTCCCCTTGGAGCCCCCCTCTGGTACTTCTTTGGCCCATCTTGTGTCTTCTAGTCCAGAAAAAATCTCCATAAAGTTTCGCTGAGTTTGGACTCCGTTTGGTATTGATTTTCTGCGAAGTAAAAAACAAGGAAAACATAGCAAGTGACACCGGGCACTATGTCAATAGGTTAGTCCCAAAAAATGATATAAAGTTGCTATGAAATGATTATAAAACATCTAAGAATGATAATATAACAACATGGAATAAGCAAAAATTATAGATATGTTGGAGACGTGTCAGCATCCCCAAGCTTAATTCCTGCTCGTCCTCGAGTAGGTAAATGATAAAAACAGACTTTTTGATGTGGAATGCCGCCTAACATGTTCATCACATATTCCTTTCTTTTGTAGCATGGACATTTGGACTTTTATATGATTCAAAGCAATAGTCTGGTTTTGACATGAAGATTTCAATACTCAAGCATATCAATAAGCAACCATACAAAATATCAACAATAAAGCAAGTTATCCCTAGCCCACCATGCTTAGTGATTGATCCATTCATGAAACACAATCGCATATTAGCTATACCCAATGCTCAAGTACGATCATAGTGCCCCTTAGTTGGTGCTTTATAAGAGAAGATGGAGTCTCAAATAAAAATAAAAATTGCATAAAGTAAATAGAAAGGCCCTTCGCAGAGGTTGTATTGGTGCCAGAGCTCAAAGCTTAAATTGAGAGATAAATGTTTTTGAGAGGCATACTTTTCCCGTCAACAAAAACCACCGAGTAATTGCCAACACTTTCCATGCTAGATATATCAGAGGCAGTTCCCAAACAGAAAATTAAGCTTATTCCTTTCCCCACTATTCTTTCACATTCCACGTCTAGTTGTATCCACGGGTACTGTCCATACCAACACTTTCCAAGGAATTTATTATTTGACAACATAAAGTAAATTTATTTTTCATTCGGGACTAGGCATCCCTATTACCGCCGCACTCTCGTGCAATGACAAGTGAATAAACACTCATCTTGAGAATAACACATCTAGCATGGAAAATCATGGCCACCCCTGCCGCCTCATGAGCGGTACGAGCACACAAAAAGGAAAGTTAATTTTGAAAATTAGAGATGGCACATACAAATTTGCTTAGAATAGCATGAGAATACCACATATAGGTAGGTATGGTGGACTCATATGGCAAAACTAGGTTTAAGGATTTTGGATGCACACGTAGTATTTCTACTTAGTACAAGTGGAGGCTAGCAAATAGATTGAGAAGCATCCAACCAAGAAACGAGAAATCACATAAGCGAGCATTAAGCATAACTAACACCGAATAATGCACCACAAGTAAGATGTAATTTCATTGCACAACTTTGACTTTCGTGCTTGCATAGGGAATCACAAACCTTAACACCAATATTCTTACTAAAGCATAATTACTCAGCAACATGACTCACATATCACTATCATCATATCGCAAAACTATCACAGAGAATCAAGTTTATTTTGTCCAATGATCTTCATGAAAGTTTTTATTATATCCCTCTTGAATATCTATCACTTTGGGACTAATTTCATATGTTGCTTTTGATAGCTCAAACAAATTTAAGTGAAGAACATGAGCATAATTTTTTTTTCATCTCTCAATATAATATAAGTGAAGCATGAGAGAATTTTTCAAAAATTTACTAACTCTCAAATAAATCTAAGTGAAGCATGAGAGCATTTCTTCAAAAATATTGAAGCACACCGTGTTCAAAAAGATATAAGTGAAGCACTAGAGCAATTCATAGCTCAAAAAATTTAAGTGAAGCATAGAGAGCAATTCTAACAAATCATAGCATAATTTTGGCTCTCTTAAATAGGTGTGTCCAGCAAGGATAGATGACACAAACTAAAAATAAAAACAAGCAAAGACTCATATAATACAAGACGCTCCAAGCAAAACTCATGATATGTGACGAATAAAAATATAGCTCCAAGTAAAATACCGATGGTCGTTAGAAGAAAGAGGGGATGCCTTCCGGGGCATCCCCAAGCTTAGTTGCTTGTGACACCCAAGCTTAGTCTCTTCTTACTCCTTATTCCTTCATCCATCGTGATCTCACTCAAAACTTGAAAACTTCAATCACACAAAACTCAACAAAACCTTCGTGAGATCCGTTAGTATAAGAAGCAAATCACCACTCTAAGTACTATTGCAAACCCATTCATATTTTATTTTTGCATTATATCTACTGTATTCCAACTTTACCATGGCTCATATCCCGATACAACCATAGATTCATCAAAATAAGCACGCAATGCAAAGAAAACAGAATCTATCAAAAACAGAACAGTCTGTAGCAATATGAAAACTTCGTATACTTCTGTAACTCCAAAAACTCTGAAACATTAGGACGATGTAGGAAATTTGTATATCAATTTTGTGTAAAAAAATTCAGAATTTCTGTCGCTTTTGTGAATTTTCAAAATTATTTTACTGGACACAAAAGTTTCTGTTTTCCAACAAGATCAAATCAACTATCACCCAACATGATCCCAAAGGCTTTACTTGGCACTAACACTAATTAAACATAAAAAACACAATCATAAGAGAGGAATACTTGTGCAAACACTCGAGAACAGAAATAAAAAGGCAAAAATAAAATTTATTCTTTTGGTTGCCTCCCAACAAGCGCTATCGTTTTATGCCCCTAGCTAGGCATAATGCAAAGATTCAAGTATTATCATCTTTCGTTCCCAATTCCTCAATCACACAACCATAATTTTTCAAACTTTTAGCATGCATATTTTTTATAATAATGCTCCTAGGAATAGGATTGAAGAATTCATTTTTGCAAGTAGGGTTTACAACTTCAACAAAGTCGGGGTGAATACTAATTTCCTCCAACTTATCGATCCGAGAGGGACTTTCTTCTATTCTTTCATTAACTACGACTTCCTTCTCCCTTAGCAATTTAAAGACTTCGCCCGCCTTTGACCCAAATTTATTAGCAAGATTTTGCATCTTTTTATCCGAGTTTTCAATTTGTTCTAAGGTGACCATCTTTTTTTCAATAGCATCTAATCTTTGCATAACATGCTCAGGAGTTCAGATTGTTTCATTAATAACGATAGGTGGTGCACCCACTAGATCTCCCATGGAATTCAAAGCATCCAAAGATGGACACATCAAGAAATTCCCACTGGTAATCGAATCAAGGACGAATCTATACCAAGTGGTTATGCCCACATAAAAACTGCAAAGAAGAACAACGGTACATTGTTTACGAACAGATCTATTATGAGCACTGCAAATCCTATACCAAGCATCTTTTAAATTCTCCTCTCCCTTTTGTTTCAAATTAAGAACCTCGTTCTAGGGGGTACACGCAACAGAGGAAGAACTAGCCATAATGACAAGGTAGGCTAACAAGATCACACACAAAGAGATAGATCTGACGAGAAAACGGCGAACGAAAAAGAGGACGAATAAAACAACAAATTTTGTGAAGTGGGGGAGATGAAAATGAGAGGCAAATGGCAAAGCATATAAATTGCAAGGAGATGACATTTGTGATTAGGAACCTGATAGATGTTGATGATGTCTCCCCGGCAACAGTGCCAGAAATTCCTTTTGATGTCTCTTGAACTATGTCGGTATTTTCCCTAGAGGAAGGGATGATGCAGCACAGCTACGGTAGGTATTTCCCTTAGTTATGAAACCAAGGTATCAATCCAGTAGGAGAACCAAGCAACACTATGTAAACGATACCTGCACACAAAGAACAAATACTTCCAACCCGATGCGTATAATTAAGGGGATGTCATTCCCTTCTTTGGGTAACGGCGCCAGAAATTGTCAAGTTGACGGGATAAAATTGTGATAGATTGGATAAATAGATCTCGATAAAATACGAAATAAAAGATGCAAATAAAAAGTGCTGCAAGGTATTTTTGGGTTTTTGGAATAATAGATATGAAAATAAAAATGGCAAATAATAGATCGGAAAGCAAATATGATAAAGAATAGACCTGGGGGCCATAGATTTAACTAGTGGCTTCTCTCAAGAAATAGCACACGGTGGGTAAACAAATTACTGTTGGACAATTGATAGAACCTCAAATAGTTATGAAGATATACAGACAATGATGAATATATAGGCATCACGTCCAATATTAGTAGACCGACTCCTTCCTACATCTACTACTATTACTCCACACATCGTCCGCTATCCTGCATGCATCTAGTGTATTAAGTTCATGGAGAAACAGAGTAATGCAATAAGAACGATGACATGATGTAGATGTTGGGGAACGTTGCAAGGGAAACAAAAAATTTCCTACGCTCACAAAGATCAATCTAGGAGATGACCATCTACGAGAGGAGAGATTGCATCTACATACCCTTTTAGATCGCTAAGCAGAAGCATTAAGAAACGCAGTTGATGTAGTCGAACGTCTTCGCGATACAATCACGATCCGTCCCGTGAACTCCGATCCAAGTGCCGAACGGGCGACACCTCCGCGTTCAACACACATAAGGCTTGATGACGCCTTCACCTCCTCGATCCAACGAGCGATGGTGAAGTAGTAGCTCGAGTCCTCTGGCAGCAAGATAGTGTGGTGGCGGTGGTGGTGGAATCTCAGCAGAGCTTCGCTAAGCACTACGGAGTGGAAGAGGGCTATGAGGTATAGGAAGGGCAGCGTCGTGGCTTGGAGATGTACTCAAGGGTGCGGCTGCCCTCTCTCTCTACCTCTCTATATATAGGGGGAAGGGAGGAGGAGGGGGCGCCTCTAGATCCCATCTAGGGGGCGACGGCCAAGGCAGATGGGGGCGCCCCCTAAGGAAACCCTAGGGTGGCTTGCCCCCCAAGCCATGTGGAGGGAACCCTAGATGGGGCGCCCCACCTCTCCTGGTTACGTGAGATGGGGTGAAGGGGGTGCACAACCCATTAGTGGGCTGGTTCACCCCCTCCCCTTCGGCCCATGAGGCCCCCAACACTTGCCGGGGCCCCCGAAACACCTTTTGGTCATGCTGGTCATCACCCGGTACCCCCAGAACAATTCCGGACTCCAATACCCTTTGTCCAATATATCAATATTCACCTCCGGACCATTCTGGAGTTCCTCGTCACGTCCAAGATCTCATCCGGGGCTTCGAACAACCTTCGGTAACCACCATAATGACTCAACGATACTTATATCGTCACCAAACGTTAAGTGTGTAGACCCTGCGGGTTTGAGAACTATGTAGACATGACCGAGACACCTCTACGGTCAATAACCAATAGCGGTACCTGGATGCCCATATTGTTTCTTACATATTCTACGAAGATCTTATTGGTCGAACCTCCAAGGATTCTGCGAATCCCGTATGCAGTTCCCTTTGTCTATCGGTATGTTACTTGCCCGAGATTCGATCGTCGGTATCTCCATACTTAGTTCAATCTCGTTACCAGCAAGTCTCTTTACCCGTTCCTTAATACAAGATCCCGTGGCTAACTCGTTAGTCACATTGCTTGCAAGCTCATTGTGTTGTTGTATTACCGAGAGGGCCCAGAGATACCTCTCCATCATACGGATTGACAAATCCCAGTCATGATCCATGCCAACTCAACAGACACCCTCAGGGATACCTGTAGAGCACATTTATAGTCATCCAGTTACGTTGCAATGTTTGGTACACCCAAGGTACTCCTCCAGTGTCAGTGAGTTGTATGATCTCATGGTCATAGGAACATATACTTGGCATGCCGAAAATGATAGCAATAAAATTGACACGATCATATGCTACGTTCATAGTTTGGGTCTTGTCCATCACATCATTCTCCTAATGATGTGATCCCGTTATCAAATGACAACTCATGTCTATGGCTAGGAAACCATAGCCATCTTTGATCAACGAGCTAGTCCGGTAGAGGCTTACTAGGGACATGTTGTTGTCTATGTATCCACACATGTATTTGAGTTTCCATTCAATACAATTATAGCATGGATAATAGAAGATTATCATGACCAAGGAAATATAACAATAACCACTTTATTATTGCCTATAGGGCATATTTTCAATAGTATACAAGATCTATTCATGTAGGAATAGCCCCCATCTTTTTATCCTTAATAGCAACGATACATATGTGTCTTGTTGCCCCTTCTGTCACTGGGAAAGAACACCGCACGATCGAACCCATCACAAAGCACCTCTTCCCATGGCAAGAAAAATCGATCTTGTTGGCCTAACTAAACCAAAGATTCAAAGAAGAAATATGAGGCTATAAATAATCAAGCATATAAGAGATCAAAGAAGACTCAAATAATATTCATGGATAAAAGATCTGATCATAAACTCAAAGTTCATCAGATCCCAACAAACACACCGCAAAAAGAGTTACATCAAATAGATCTCTGATACGTCCATTTTGCATCATGCTTTTATATTGATATTTATTGCATTATGGGCTGTTATTACACATTATGGTACAGTACTTATCCCTTTTATCTCTTATTTTACAAGATTTACATAAAGAGGGAGAATGCCGGCAGCTGGAATTCTGGACCAGAAAGGAGCAAATCTGAGAGACCTATTCTGCACAACTCCAAAAGTCCTAAAAATTTATGGAGAATTATTTTGGAATATATAAAAAAATTGGGCAAAGAAATACCAGAGGGGGACCCACCAGGTGCCCACAAGCCTGGGGGGCGCGCCCCACCCCCTAGGCGTGCCCCTAGGGCTTGTGGGCCCCCTGGCAGGTCTCCGATGCCCATCTTCTGCTATATGGAGGGTTTTGACCTGGAAAAAATCAGAAGGAAGCTTTCGGGATGAAGCGCCACCGTCTTGAGGCGGAACTTGGGCACAAGCAATCTAGGGCTCCGGCGGAGCTGTTTTGCCAGGGAAACTTCCCTCCCGTAGGGGGAAATCGAAGCCATTGTCATCACCAACGATCCTCTCATCGAGAGGGGGTCAATCTCCATCAACATATTCACCAGCACCATCTCCTCTCAAACCCTAGTTCATCTCTTGTATCCGATCTTTGTCTCAAAACCTCATATTGGTACCTGTGGGTTTCTAGTAGTGTCGATTACTCATTGTAGTTGATGCTAGTTGGTTTATTCGGTGGAAGATCATATGTTCAGATCCTTAATGCTATTTAATACCCCTCTGATTATGAACATGAATATGCTTTGTGAGTAGTTACATTTGTTCCTGAGGACATGGGAGAAGTCTTGTTATAAGTAATCATGTGAATTTGGCATTTGTTCAATATTTTGATGAGATGTATGTTGCCTTTCCTCTAGTGGTGTTATGTGAACGTTGACTACATGACACTTTACCATGATTTGGGCCTAGGGGAAGGCATTGGGAAGTAATAAGTAGATGATGGGTTGCTAGAGTGACAGAAGCTTAAACCCTAGGTTATGCGTTGCTTCGCAAGGGCCTGATTTGGATCCACATGTTTCATGCTATGGTTACATTTATCTTAATTCTTCTTTCGTAGTTGCGGATGCTTGTAAGAGGGGTTAATCATAAGGGGGGGGGGGGTTGTCCAAGTAAGGATAGAACCCAAGCACCGGTCCATGCACATATCAAATTATGAAAGTAACAAACGCGAATCATATGAGCATGATGAAAACTAACTTGACAATAATTCCCATGTGTCCTCGGGAGCGCTTTGCTTTATATAAGAGTTCGTCCAGGCTTGTCCTTTGCTACAAAAAGGATTGGGCCACCTTGCTGCAACTTAGTTACATTTTTTTACTTGTTACCCGTTACGAATTATCTTATCAAACAACTATCTGTTACCGATAATTTCAGTGCTTGCAGAGAATACCTTGCTGAAAATTGCTTGCCATTTCCTTCTGCTCCTTGTTGGGTTCGACACTCTTACTTATCGAAAGAACTATGATAGATCCCCTATACTTGTGGGTCATCAATCTCCAAGAGACCATTGTATTGAGAATCAAAAGAGAGAGAGGAAGCCATCTAGCTACTGCCCGGCACCGATCATGCTGAAAAACATTTAATTTCATTGATAAGAGAGAGGAACACGATCATGCTGAAAAAGGATTATGATGTTGGTGCTGTCCTAGGACAAAGAGTTGATAAGAGAGAGGAAGCCATTGCTAAAACTTCTTTCTCAGTAGTAGCATAATTTCGTTGGGCACTGTCTAGAGTTTTACTAGCATAATGAATAACATTTAATTTATTATCAACTCTTTGTCCTAGGACAACACCAACATCATAATCACTAGGATCACACATAATTTCAAAACACAAGTTCCAATCGGGTGGTTGAAGAATAGGTGCAAAAATTAAAGCTTCCTCAAGTGTTTCAAAGGCTTCTACACAATCATCATAAAAAACAAATGGAACATCCTTTTGTAAAAGATTTGTAAGAGGCCTAGAAATTTTAGAGAAGTCTTTAATAAACCTCCTATAGAAACCAGCATGACCGAGGAAATTACAAATACCTTTGATATCTTTAGGACATGGCATTTTCTCAATTGCATCAACTTTAGCTTTGTCCACCTCAATACCTCGTTCAGAAATTTTATGTCCCAAGACAATACCTTCATTAACCATAAAGTGGCACTTCTCCCAATTCAAGACAAGATTAGTTTGCTCGCATCTCTGCAAAACTCGATCAAGGTTGCTTAAGCAATCATCAAAAGAAGTCCCGTAAACGGAAAAATCATCCATGAAAACCTCAACAATCTTTTCACAAAAATCAGAGAATATAGCAATCATACATCTTTGAAAGGTAGCAGGTGCATTGAATAAACCAAAAGGCATACGTCTATAAGCATAAGTTCCAAAATGTCGCGGGAAAACCACGGCCACCTATGGGACCAGAGGGCCCCTTGCTAGTTCGGCAGGGGGGAGTCGCATTGCACAAAGAGCAGATGAGCGTGGGGCCGCACAGCAGAGATCACGCAGGCAGTTTTACCCAGGTTCGGGCCGCCGTGAGGCGTAAAACCCTACTCCTGCTTTGGTGGATTAATGGTGAAAAAACTGGTGGTGAGGTGTAGCATACTGCCCGGCAGGGGTTGCCTTAGGGCGACCATGGCTACGCGCGTATGGGGGTGTGAGCTATCCAACTTTATAACCCTTTCTACGGTTGCCATGGGCCTCTTTTATAGATCAAGGGGTTACCACAATGACAAAGTAGTCATTATGCACTGATAAGATATCAAACAGTGTTATCATACCTAACTCTATGGGCTGACAGGGCGCATTAAATGCACCGCTCAATGTCACATCGTTGCTCGCCCGGCATGTGGCGAATGGCTGCCACTTAGTCACTTTGCGGCTTGACACCGCACTGATTGATGACATAGGTCATGGTGGAGTAGTTGGTGAGGAGGTTTCGCCTCCGTGAGTCTCGGCAGGCCCTGCCGGGATGTCTTGGATGTCTGCTTCTAGGGTGATCCCGCCCTTGTCGAGCTCGCCTGCCTGGCAAGGGGGGGGGCGCGCTTTTCTCCTGGAGGTATCTTGCTTCTCTGGCTTGGCTTTGGTCCTCTTGATCTGCATGTTGGTCCTTCGAATCTCTTAGTCCCTTGTACTCTGACTTGGGTTGGTGCTTCAATCTCGTTCCCGTGCCTGTGCACAATTTGGGCAACAGACCCAGGGTTTGTTGCACCGATAGAAGCCCCCGGGCCTGCCCCGAACACGCTGTCGAGCGTCGTCGGGGTAGGGCCTAATAAGTGCACAGGCGAGGGTGCTGAAGAGGCTGGCCTCTTGGGGTCTTCATTGCTTCTTCATTAATCTTGATTCCAGGCCAGTTTCCGATTTCCCCGCACGTCGTGCGCAATAATGTGGAAGAACTTCGATTGTGGCCTACGGATTTTCCTCACCCCATGATCACGGGGCAGAAACTGCCATCCCACTTGCCTCCCGTTTCGCACGCACCTGCCACGTGTTTCGCATGCAATGGGCGTGGTAGGTGGTGGATGCGGAGGGCAAGGGGAGGAGTGATGTGGCTGAAAACTGGGTGTCGATGGTTGGAGCAGAGGGTGGCCTTGATTCTTAGAGCCGCAGAGGGCACAGAGAGGCCGCATTGGAGGAGCGGGGCGGCCATTTCTTGTGTGAGGAGCCAGCCCCTGCTTTGCCTTCCTATAAAAGGGTGCAGGGGCAGCGCCTCCTTGCCCACACCCCTTCCTCTTTTCCTCTGCAATCCTTCACTTCTAGCCATGGTGAGAGGGCGAGGGTGCAGCGGTGGCCCAGTGGCGGCAACGAGGGCTTCTACTTGACAGCGCATCCCTCCTCCTTCGGATCCTGCGATGGCGGAGCCCTTCGTGAGAGGAGGAGGGAGGGGCGAGGTCAAGGTTGCCGCGGTGCCCAAGAACAGGAGGGCGGGGCGGCGCCTTGGCTGCGCCCCCACCGGCAGCCCCTCCCCCGCGGAAGGCCATGTCGGGGACCAACCTCGGGAGTTCATCATCAGGCTGTACAAGCCTTTGTGTGGTAATCTTCGCCTTCCAACTCTCTTTGCGCGGGAGATGGAGCTCGAACACCCACGTGCTCTGAGATTGCACATGAGGGTTGTGGGAACGACAACATGTGGGTTGATGTTGATTTCCCTGCCCCTCACGTGATGTATCTCTGTCATGGTTGGAAGACTTTTGCCCGTGCCCATGGCTTCTCGGAGGGGCGCGTTCTCCAGTTCAAATTAATGGAGAGCGGCCTGCTCTCCATCAAGATCTTCGGGTGCTCGGGAGGTCGCTTAGGGTGCTGCGCGGAGAGCTCTACCGACGACGAAAGCTCCTCCTCGAGCGAAAGGGATGAGGAGGACAGTGATGGCGATGACGACGGCAGCAGGCGGGAGGGCGATGACTCTGACTCCGGCTGATCGTCGCCCGCACCATCTTCATCAGGCGACAGCACCATCATCTGCATCCGCATCTCCTTCCCAGCAATATGATTTGCCGGGGAGTTGGACGCAGAAGTGGGGATGGTGCTCCTGGGCTCCTCCAGCAGCCTTCCAGCTGGACCCCGGCAGGCTTCCTCTCGGGTTGTAGCCCCGTTAGCACTGCCATGCCCTGCTGGCCCTGGTGGTGGTGTTCGACGGGTCGCCTCCGCCGTGCTCTCCATCGATGCATTCCCCGGTGCTCCCGCTCCTGCCAGGCTACCTCTCCTGGAGCCCGAGGGGAGCGGGCTGGGCTCCTGCCCAGGCGCTCCTTTTGCCCTCCTCGCCTTCGACGACCATGCCTAGGAGGAGAGGGCCAAGAAAGGGCATTACGGGGCACTTATCTTTTTTCAATCTTAAATCTGTAGGCACTTTCCAAATTTTAATTCAAATAATGTAATCTCTCTAGTCCATGTTTGTGTTCTGTAGTGCTTGTACTTGCATCCGCATATTAATGAAAAAGACGATCCTTGTCGGGAAGACGTGCATGTATATGTCCATGCAGAGGTGAGATGCCTCTTTAGTGTAAATAAATGAGTTTTCCCCGGCAGGCTATCCTGCCGGTACCCTTTTGCTTGCGGGAGAACCGTGTCTACCGGGCAAAATACAAAGGATCCAGCCCCCTGCCAACTTCTTTTTACCAGAGGCCATTGCAACCATCTTGACCGAAGCAACGTTCAAGTCAAGGATGGGAGCACCTAAGTCTCAAAAGAGTGGCGAGGTTTCCTTATGCACAAGTTGTAGCTTATAGAACATAAATGGACAAGAGGTAGAACTTATCTGTTTGGCTTGTCGGGGATCGCAGTGCCGGGCAATCTTCTCAACTCCTTGTCAAAGCCAAGTTCACGACAGGAACCTGCAGCTTCATGAAGATGAGAATTAATGCAGGATGCGATCCTATCTATATGCATATGCAAATGCTAATGAAATGCTTATGCAGTGATCTTGGAATGCTCATGCAAGCATGCAACCTTGGTCGGGGCCCCCCACATCGCTTCTTTATTTTCTCTTGCACAGGGACATTGCCCTGGCTTTGTACAAGGAGTTAAATGCAGCTGAGGCAAGGCCTGTACAAAAGGGTGGCTGCCGGGCAGGGCCTGACAGCCGCGCCCTACGGGTAGAACTTGCGGAGATGCTCAATATTCCATGAGTTTTGCAATTGAATGCCATCTCCAGTGTCCAGACGGACTGTGCCAGGTCCGGTGACTCGTACTACCCGGTAAGGGCCTTCCCACTTCGGTGACAACTTGTTTGTACCCTTGGCAGACTTAACGCGCCTAAGGACAAGGTCACCTTCCTCAAAACACCAGGTGTGAACCCTGCGGCTATGATAGCGACGCATGGCTTACTGATAGCATGCAACACGCGTAGCAGCCCGGAGATGGTTCTCCTCTAGTAGCACAGCGTCGTCACGCCGGTGCTGATCTTGCGCTACTTCATCATAGGCAAGCACTCGAGGCGACCCGTAAATGAGTTCCGTGGGGATAACTGCTTCTGCCCTGTAGACCATGGAGGAGGGAGTCTGCCCGATAGCTCGGTTTGGTTTCGTTCTGAGGGACCAGAGAACTACCGGCAGCTCCTCGATCCACCGCCTGCCGTGCTTCTACAGCGTATCAAAGGTTCTTGTCTTGAGTCCACGCAGCACTTCATCGTTCGCCCTCTCAGCTTGTCCATTGCTCCGGGGGGGTGCCACTGAGGCAAATGAGATCTTGCATCCGAGGGCATGAACATATTGCATGAAGGCGCGGCTCATGAACTGGGTGCCGTTGTCGGTAATGATCCTTGCGAGAACTCCAAAACGACACACCAATTCTTTCAAGAACTTGATAGCTGAGCAGTCACCTTTCACACGGCAGTCACTTCCGGCCACTTTGTAAACTTGTCGATGGCAACGAACAAGAATTCAAAGCCCCCGATTGCTCGGGAGAAGGGGCCAAGGATATTGAGCCCCCAGACCGAAAATGGCCATGATAGAGTGATTGTCTGAAGAGCTTGGGCAGGCAGGTGGGTTTTCTTGGAATGGAACTGGCAGGCTTCACATTTGGTGACTAGCTCGACCGCATCTTGGAGGGCTGTGGGCCAATAGAATCCTTGCCGACATGCTTTCCCAACTAATGCCCTTAATCCAATGTGGGAGCCGCACATGCCTTTGTGTATCTCAGCCAGCAGTTCCTTTCCTTCTTCCCGGCAGACACACTTCAATTTCACACCGTTGGGCCTCCTTCTGTACAGAGTGTCATCGACAAACTGATACATATTGGCCGTTCGGTCTACTTTTTCAGCTTCATCATGGTCGCCGGGAAGCTCTCCGGTTTGGAGGAAGTGGACAATGTGCCCTGCCCAAGTTGGAGCCTGGGGCTCAGCAACGAGGACTAGCAGCACCTCCTCTGCTGCGGGAGCACATGCCTCGTTCGCGGGGTCCAAGGTAGGCACAGAGGACAAGTAGGCCTTCAACTCTTACAAAGCTGCATCTGCTTCCGGGGTCCACTTCATGGGCCCTGCCTTCTTCAAAATTTTGAAGAACGGCAGGGCGCGCTCGGCAAACTTGGAGATGAATCTCCTTAGGGCGGCAATGCATCCTTTCAGACGCCTCACATCCTTAACTCTCCTTGGTGCTTGGATTTGCTCGATAGCTTTGATCTTGTCGGGGTTGGCTTTGATCCCCCGATGGGACACGAAAACCCCAAGTAGCTTGCCGAAGGGAACGACAAACACACATTTCTCCGGGTTAAGCTTCAAGTTGATCTTGCGCAAATGTTTCCTCCAAATCCTGAATAAGGGTGGCTCTGTCCTTGGTCTTGACTACAATATCATCCATATAAGCTTCTATGTTTCTATGTAGCTGTGGCTCAAAACCAATCTGGACTACCCTCACAAAAGTCGACCTGGCACTCTTTAATCTGAATGGCATGCAGACAAAACAATACGTACCACATGGAGTAATGAATGACGTCTTCTCTTCATCTTCCTTTGACATGAAGATTTGGTGATACCCAGAATATATTGAAAACTCAGTTAACGCATAAAAATGTCCAAACGAACCCCGAAAAAGCACAAAAAATCACACAACACTACTGTTGTTCTATGTTAACACGAGAAAAAAACTTGAAAGCAATAAGAGGTAATGGATATCGTTTCGTCCCCAAAGGTGGGACGTTCCCTACCGAAAACCATCATGCTTGTTGAGAGAAGCTCCGGTTTGTGAGAAGCATATAACCAAACCTGCCCTAAATGGGACAAAATTTGTACCACGGCATGTTGATGCCGCTCCATGATAGCATGCCAAGTTTCATGAATTTTAGATGAGTTTTGGATTTACTAGAATTTAAAAACCAGGCATCTCACTGTTTTACCGGCAATCAACGGTGCCATGGTGTTGGACATTCATTCCCATTTCTTGCATGGGACCTAAGCATGCATCCAAGGACAAAGATTTGATTTTTCAACGAATTTATATGCACTGGAGCATGCGCATGTAGTTCAAATTTGAATTATGCACATAAATGCATTGAAAACTCAGTTAATTCATAAAAATGTCCAAACGAACCCCGAAAAATCACAAAAATTCACACAACACTCTTGTTGTTCTATGTTGACACGAGAAAAAACCATGAAAGCAATAAGAGGCAATGGATATCGTTTCGTCCCCAAAGGTGGGACGTTCCCTACCGAAAACCATCATGCTTGTTGTGACAAGCTCCGGTTTGTGAGAAGCATATACCCAAACCTGCCCCAAATGGGACAAAATTTGTACCACGGCATGTTGATGCCGCTCCATGATAGCATGCCAAGTTTCAGGAATTTCAGACGAGTTTTGGATTTACTAGAATTTAAAAACCAGGCATCTCACTGTTTTGCCGGCAATCAACGGTGCCATGGTGTTTGAAATTCATTCCCATTTCTTGCATGGGACCTAAGCATGCACCCAAGGACAAAGATTTGATTTTTCAATGAATTTATATGCACTGGAGCATGCGCATGTAGTTCAAATTTGAATTATGCACATAAATGCATTGAAAACTCAGTTAATGCATAAAATTGTCCAAACGAACCCCGAAAAATCACAAAAATTCACACAACACTCCTGTTGTTCTATGTTGACACGAGAAAAAAACATGAAAGCAATAAGAGGCAATGGATACCGTTTCGTCCCCAAAGGTGGGACATTCCCTACCGAAAACCATCATGCTTATTGTGAGAAGCTCCGGTTTGTGAGAAGTATATACCCATACCTGCCCCAAATGGTACAAAATTTGTACCATGGCATATTGATACCGCTCCATGATAGCATGCCAAGTTTCATGAATTTCAGACGAGTATTGAATTTACTAGAATTTAAAAACCAGGCATCTCATTGTTTTGCCGGCAATCAACGGTGCCATGGTGTTTGAAATTTATTCCCATTTCTTGCATGGGACCTAAGCATGAGATTTGATTTTTCAACGAATTTATATGTACTGGAGCATGCGCATGTAGTTCAAATTTGAATTATGCACATAAATGCATTGAAAACTTAATGCATAAAAATGTCGAAATGAACCCCGAGAAATCACAAAAATTCACACAACACTCCTGTTGTTCTATGTTGACACGAGAAAAAAACTTGAAAGCAATAAGAGGCAATGGATATCGTTTCGTCCCCAAAGGTGAGACGTTCCCTACCGAAAACCATCATGCTTGTTGTGAGAAGCTCCGGTTCGTGAGAAGTATATACCCCAGCCTGCCCAAATGGGACAAATTTGTACCACGACATGTTGATGCCGCTCCATGATAGCATGCCAAGTTTCATGAATTTCAGACGAGTTTTGGATTTACTAGAATTTAAAAAACAGGCATCTCACTGTTTTGCCGGCAATCAACGGTGCCATGGTGTTTGAAATTCATTCCCATTTCTTGCATGGGACCTAAGCATGCACCCAATGACAAAGATTTGATTTTTCAACGAATTTATATGCACTGGAGCATGCACATGTAGTTCAAATTTGAATTATCCACATAAATGCATTGAAAACTTAGTTAATGCATAAAAATGTCCAAACGAACCCCGAAAAATCACAAAAATTCACACAACACTCCTGTTGTTCTATGTTGACACGAGAAAAAAACTTGAAAGCAATAAGAGGCAATGGATATCGTTTCATCCCCAAAGGTGGGACGTTCCCTACTGAAAACCATCATGCTTGTTGTGAGAAGCTCCGGTTTGTGAGAAGCATATACCCAAACCTGCCCCAAATGGGACAAAATTTGTAGGGACAATTGCATTTTTACCCCTAGTTGGTTCCTACCCACGGGTTTTGCCCTTACTTTTCGAGCTTGCTCAGTTTTGCCCTTACTTTTTCCGTCAAGGTCCCTCGAATACCCTTTGACCGTTTGACAAAAACTTTGAAAATTCATAACTAATTCATATGAACTCAAAAAATGCAAATAATATATCAAAATGTTCAGATAAACATTACCTTTATGTGCACATCATTTGCATTCAGGACAAAAGCACCCTTTAAACTACCTGAGGTAATTAACGTTATTAACATTATTAAAAATAAAAAGGTATAAACAATATTTTTTTCATGAATAAAAATTACATGCAAATGTAGGTGATGTTTTCTGAACATCCTGATATCTTATTTGCATTTTTCTGAGTTCGTATCAACTTGTTATGAAGTTTCCAAATAATGGTCAAAGTCGTTAGAACATTCTTAACAAGATGATACGAACTCAGAAAAATGCAAATAAGATATCTGGATGTTCAGAAAACATCACCTACATTTGCATGTAATTTTTATTCATGAAAAATATTGTTTATACCTTTTTATTTTTAATAATGTTAATATCATTAATTACCTCAGGTAGTTTAAAGGCTTCTTTTGTCCCGAGTGCAAATGATATGCACATAAAGGTAATGTTTATCTGAACACTTTGATATCTTATTTGCATTTTTCTGAGTTCATATGAATTTTCAAAGTTTTGATCAAACGGTCAAAGGGCATTCGAGGGACCATGACGGAAAAAGTAAGGGCAAAACTGAGCAAGCTCGAAAAGTAAGGGCAAAACCCGTGGGTAGGAACCAACTAGGGGTAAAAATGCAATTGTCCCAAATTTGTACCACGGCATGTTGATGCCGCTCCATGATAGCATGCCAAGTTTCATGAATTTAAGACGAGTTTTGGATTTACTAGAATTTAAAAACCAGGCATCTCACTATTTTGCCGGCAATCAACGGTGCCATGGTGTTTGAAATACATCCCCATTTCTTGCATGGGACCTAAGCATGCACCCAACGACGAAGATTTGATTTTTCAACGAATTTATATGCACTGGAGCATGCGAATATAGTTCAAATTTGAATTATGCACATAAATTCATTGAAAACTCAGTTAATGCATAAAAATGTCCAAACGAACCCCAAAAATCACAAAAATTCATACAACACTCCTGTTGTTCTATGTTGACACGAGAAAAAAAACTTGAAAGCAATAAGAGGCAATGGATATCGTTTCGTCCCCAAAGGTGGGACGTTCCCTACCGAAAACCATCATGCTTGTTGTGAGAAGCTCCGGTTTGTGAGAAGCATATACCCAAGCCTGCCCCAAATGGGACAAAATTTGTACCACGGCATGTCGATGCTGCTCCATGATAGCATGCCAAGTTTCATGAATTTCAAACGAGTTTTGGATTTACTAGAATTTAAAAACCAAGCATCTCACTATTTTGCCGGCAATCAACAGTGCCATGGTGTGTGAAATTCATTCCCATTTCTTGCATGGGACCTAAGCATGCACCCAAGGAGAAAGATTTGATTTTTCAACGAATTTATATGCACTGGAGCATGTTCATGTAGTTCAAATTTGAATTATGCACATAAATGCATTAAAAACTCACTTAATGCGTAAAAATGTCCAAACAAGCCCTGAATAATTCCAATTCTTTTATGATCACTGCAGATAAAAGGTCTAGCAATTCAAACACCGTCCATGGCCGCTATGACCCCATTATGTAATTCAAGTCAAGACCAAAAATCAAGTAGATCCCACACAGTTTATTATAACCAACCGTGTGAGATGCAATACAAAATATCTTCACACCGTGTCTGAATAAGGGACCGTGTCTGATGACACTTTGCGCGCCAGTTTTTTGGCTGAAGCGATTCCAAATTTTCGGTATCCGCGGAAATATCTACCTCCCCGCCCCTCCCCCTTACCAAAAGCCACATTTTCCCTCTTTCTGCCTTGCTTTCCAACATGAAACCTTCACTCCTTGCTTACAGCGGCGCCGCCTCCTTGCCGGCGACCCTCCTTCACGCTGCTCAGCCTCGCCTATCCAGGCAGGTAATCCACACCCGACCCCCATCCTCCTCCTCCTTCCACATCCCACATGGGCCGACCGCCAGCGCGAGCGCGACACCTTCCACCCAAATCACCGACCCCTCCACCAAATTAGCGTCGGCCTAAGCCATGGTGCATGTAGTATAGCTAGGACCTCAAGGAGCATTTGGCAGCGGAGAAGCAAATCGCAGCCGCATGCGCGGATGAGGTCGCGATGGCTGCCATTCGTGCTGACCCCCAGATCTTGGAGGAGCACCTTGCCGTAGAGGCCACCGTTGACGCCTAGTGCGCCGATGCCGCGACGCGGTTGGCTGCTTTAAACGGCAGTTCGTGGCATTTTCTCGAGGCCACTGTCGGTGCCTTCGACAAAGACTACGAGGTGTTTTCTTAGCGTGCACGTGCTTACCTCATCTCGAGAGCCAGCAGGTTGGTGCCCGGAGCGGCTCAGACAACTCACCACTACAGCGAGGGCACCCACGATGCGGAGGCCTCCCCCTCTTCCATGTCCAAGGAGCCAATCGTCATTGATATCTCCGACAATGAGGAGTAGCTTGTCTTATTAGCTCACTATAAGGACCCATGTTCAGTTTGCTAGCTACTGCCTTTCCTTAACAAATTATAGTGAATTGTGCTATCTACTTTTACCATGCAATCTTCTGCTATAGTGTATATGTTCTATATGTCGTGCAATGTGGTGTTCAATTAACTGCTTGGTTCAATTCTGCAAATGTGATGTTCAATTCTTCAGGGTGCAATATTTCCAAGTTGTTAAGAATGCTTTGTTTGGTTAGCTGTCTGATCTTCTATTAGGAGTATGTTATATTGTTCAATTGGTGTTTACTTAACTACTTGGTTCATTTGTTGTGGCTTGGTTCACTTGTTGTGGTGTTTAGTTAACTGCTTGGTTCAATTCTGCAATGCGATGTTCAATTGTTGTGGCTGCATTCTGTTATTGTATTCCATGTGAGGAATAAATCGAATTTGGCTGTATTAAATACATGAGAAACAAATACAATTGCTATATTTCCAAGTTGTTAAGCATGATTGGTTTGGTTAACTGTCTGATCTTCTATTAGGGGTATGTTATATTGTGCAATGTGGTGCTCAGTTAACGTTTGGTTCATTTGTTGTGGTGTTTAGTTAACTGCTTGGTTTAATTCTGCAATGCGATGTTCAATTGTTGTGGCTGTATTCTGTTATTGTATACCATGTGAGGAATAAATCAAATTTGGCTACACGTAATACATGAGAAACATATACAAGTGCTATATTTCCTAGTTCTTAATCATGCTTGGTTTGGATAAATGGGTTTTCCATGTGGGTTGAATTAATCTGATGAATCTGCAATGTGCTTATTTATCATCAACATATTTTACTGATATCATGCGAACCCTTACTTAACCTGATGACTAACTACCTTATATGTGTTGCAGGGAAACAATGGGAAGCACTGAGGTTTACAAGATGGTACTAACTATTATACCTTGCCTTTTTGTATACCTTTGCCCCATTTCCAATATAGAGAAGATATTTATGCACATCCTTGTATTCAGGCTTCACTGATGATTACCTCCCAAACCACCTCTGTGGTCAGGAGGCGAGGAATGTTTTCATACAACACCCATGGTTCAATATTGAAGTGTTCCTGAAGAGGTCGAAGGATGGACGGTCAATCATCCACAGGCACTGGCCTAAAGTTGTAAAGACCTTCAACATGAATGAAGGCTCAATATTCGCCTTCCGCTTCAGCAGTTTTCCAGATGAGATGCATCTCTCTGTGTACCGTCTAAGATGCTAATTTCGAAAGGTTCTAGATGTTGCATGTGAAACTTGCTGCTGGTGCAGTTGTGTAATGGGGTAGCTGAGTGCTGAAGCTATATCGTGTTGTACTCTGATGTATTTCAATTATGAAATCCTGCTTCCTTAATATGGAAATGGAATATATTATGTGCTTAATATGAATGTCAATTAGATTAGTAAATGGATTATTAATAATAGGGCAATTAGCCCGCTAATTGGCCAATTAGCTTGCTAATTGGGTTTTCCTATTGCAAACGGTTAATGAGAAACCACCGTGGGCGATGACCTCACGCAACGCACACAGTTTCTAGGAATAAAACGTGTTGGCTCAATGAACAATCACACATGACATTCTCTTCAAAACTGTTTTGCGTTACGCCACCTTGCGCAAACGTTTTCCTTGGAGCGACTGTGTGGGATGTACATACGAATGGGAACGTTTAGCGGGGACTGCCTATGTGGGATGTACTTGCGACCGGAAACAATTTCGCCGTATAATTGTATTCTTTAGCTATATTGTACGTATTTCTGTATTTGCGCGCTCGCTGGTTGCACACGACCTCATTTTGCCGAACGTGTGTGCCAGGAGGGCATATCCCCGACGGTTTCTGGGTCGTGTGGGAAGGACCCCCCTATCGCCCACACTCACTTGGCAACGGTTCCAGATGCCATCGCGGAAAGGGGTTAAAAACCGTTTGTTTAGGACGGATGCGCACCAGTGGATGCTACGAAAAGTGATTGAAATTATCATTGATCAAACTTATGCACTATGTGTTGGGTTCTATAGTAGGGTGCGTCAACTGCAAATTAAAATTTTCCTACGCACAGAAAAACCAAGAACATGCTACGGGAGATGGATCACAGATCGCTACTGTCGGTGCAACAGACCCCAGGTATGTTGCCCAACTGTCCACAGGCATAAGATCAAGATTGAAGCACCAGCTCAAGATAGGGATTGAAGGCCCAAGAGACTTGAAGAACCGACATGCAGGTCGGAGAGATCAAGATCGAGCCAAAGGAACAGGATATCAGCAAGAGAAGAGCCTCCCTTGCCGGGCAGGCGAGCCCGGCAAGGGGCCAGGCCACCACCAGAAGTAAGCAACCAAGACTCCCCGGCAGTGCCTACCGGGGCTTGTCGGGCCTGAACCACCCCACCAACCGCGCAAGTATGACCCACGTCATCAATTAGTACGGTGTCAAGCCACAAGATGATTAAGTGGCAGCATTTGCCACATGGCAGCCATCTCCTACAGAAGAACCCACAGGTGACACCCATCCAGCAATGTGTCAAGAGAACAGATGTGGAGCTAGCGAGATAAGCCCGGCAGGCCTTGCCGGGCAGCTAGTGATGTGACACTGAGCGGTGCATTTAATGCACCCTGTGAGGCCCCAGAGTTATGTATGATAGCACTGTTTGCTATCATATCAGTGGGTAATGACCGTTTTGCCACTGTGGTGACCCCTTAGTCTATAAAAGGAGGCCCATGGCATCCGTAGGAGGGGGTTAGAGGGTTGGAAAGTTGACAAACCCAAGCCACCATACACTTGTGGTCACCGTAGCCCTAAGGAAGGCCTTGCCGGGCTAGTGTACCACGCACCACCACGTTCATTCCCACCATCAATCCACTAAAGCCGGAGTAGGGTCTTATGCCTCGCGGCGGCCCGAACCTGGGTAAATTGCTTGTGCGCTTGCGACGTCCCCCGCCGAACCAGCAAGGGGCCGCCCGGTCCCATAGGCGGCCGGGGATATCCCGCGACATCTTTGGCGCGCCAGGTAGGGTGCTCGCTTCTACGAACCTGAAAGCATGCGCAGCGCGTCATCTTCATCGCCATCTTCTTCTTCGACAACGCCATCAACTATGGCGCCCAAGAAGAAGAAGTTCGGCCCTTCGGCCCAACCATCTACCTCGAAGGCTCCGCCGCCCGCGGCCTCAGATGCCGTGGGGGATGCGAGTACAAGCGAGGACGTGAGCGCTACTGGGGGCATGGCAGGAGCAGGTGGCGCCATCGCCACTCCCCCTGCGCTCAACACGGGGGCTGAAGGCGTCAGAGGAGAACAACTTCAGCGGCGTTTCGACGGTCAAACTCCGCAAGGTGCGGACGGGAGGGTGACTCTGCTTACATCCCCTCCTCCCACCTACGGGTGCAGCCACAGAAACGGTGCTCGGTCCGGGATGAGCCACCGTCCTCTGGCCGTCCACGCCACGGGGTCGGTCACGGCACGTGTGTCTCCTCCCGGGCAAGCCGACCCAACCTCTGCACCTGACGGAGCTATGGACCCTCGAGCGCCATCGCCGCGCGACCCCCCTTCCCAGGTGGCCGCCCCACCGCAGCACGGACGTGCCACCGCTGCCGGGGGCACCGTCAGGAGCCAGGCGATGGTGTGGTGAGGTCATCAACTTCCATGCCAAGCACAGCCATGGAGGATATGGCGCGGGCCCAGCTGCTACTAAGGTTCCCGCCAGCAGCCGAGCAAATGGATGAATGGCGTGCCACCATCCAGAGTCTCCTCGGTTTCGCTGAGGCTGGGGGCTCATGGCGTGCTGGCCCACCACAACCTCCCCAAGTGATGATGACTGCCCATACTGCTGGCCAAATGGAGGGGGTTGTCCCCACCGTGCAGTCCCCACCACGGCAGCAGGCGCGGGTGCAAAAATATCAAGATCCCAACGATGTTTCGATGGCCTCTTTCGACCCTCGAGCATATCCGGGCCAATGGCCAACCCCGGAGGATAGGCGATGGGGAGATGCGCGCGTCGTCGTGGGGCGGCCTCTCGATGACCCCCGCCAGATCGACGGGTGCGGCGGCCTCAACGTCGACGAGCCTGCGTTCGGTGTTGGCGGGTGCCTACCTTTCGAGGTCGGCTGCCCTGCCGTTACACGCGAGCTGCGGCAAGTCCGTTGACCGTCCATCCACACGTTCAAGCCGGAGATACCCAAGAAGTATGACGGGAGACTGAAGCGGCAGAGTTCCTGAGCATCTACACCATCGTTGTTCAGGCTACCGGGGGAAGAGACGAGAAGGTGTTCGCCAACTACTTCCCGTGGGCTCTCAAGTCCAACGTGAGATCTTGGCTCATGCACCTGTCGGAGAACTCCATTTCAACATGGGCAGACCTGTGCCACGAGTTCATCGGTGCCTTCACCGGTGGCCACCAGGAGCCCGGCAGGCGCAGCTGATACGTCTCCAACGTATCTATAATTTTTGATTGTTCCATTCTATTATATTATCCATCTAGGATGTTTTATATGCATTTACATGCTATTTTATATGAGTTTTGGGACTAACCTATTAACCTAGAGCCCAGTGGTAGTTTCTGTTTTTTTCCTTGTTTTTGAGTTTTACAGAAAAGGAATACCAAACGGAGTCCAATTGACGTGCCAATTTTTGATGATTTTTTATGGACCAAAAGAAGCCCCCGGAGTAAATGAGTTGGGCTAGAAGAGTCCTGACCCATCCACGAGGGTGGAGGGCGCGCCCTACCCCCCTGGGCGCACCCCCTATCTAGTGGACGACTCGGAGACCCCCCTGATGTGAGACCTACACCAAAAAATCCTATAAATACACAAACCTCCAGAACATAACCTAGATCGGGAGTTCCGCCGCCGCAAGCCTCTGTAGCCACCAAAAACCAATCTGGACCCTGTTTCGGCACCCTGCCGGAGGGGGGATCCCTCATCGGTGGCCATCTTCATCATCCCGGCGCTCTCCATGACGAGGAGGGAGTAGTTCACCCTTGGGGCTGTGGGTATGTACCAGTAGCTATGTGTTTGATCTCTCTCTCATGTTCTTGATTCGGCACGATTCTTACGTATCGGGAGCTTTGCTATTATAATTGGATCTTATGATGTTTCTTCCCCTCTACTCTCTTGTAATGGATTGAGTTTTCCCTTTGAAGTTATCTTATCGGATTGAGTCTTTAAGGATTTGAGAACACTTGATGTATGTCTTGCATGTACTTATCTGTGGTGACATTGGGATATTCACGTGATCTACTTGATGTATGTTTTGGTGATCAACTTGCGGGTTCAGTGACCTTGTGAACTTATGCATAGGGGTTGGCACACGTTTTCATCTTGACTCTCCGGTAGAAACTTTGGGGTACTCTTTGAAGTACTTTGTGTTGGTTGAATAGATGAATCTAAGATTGTGTGATGCATATCGTATAATCATACCCACGGATACTTGAGGTGACATTGGAGTATCTAGGTGACATTAGGGTTTTGGTTGATTCGTGTCTTAAGGTGTTATTCTAGTACGAACTCTAGGATAGATTGAACGGAAAGAATAGCTTCGTGTTATTTTACTACGGACTCTTGAATAGATCGATCAGAAAGAATAACTTTGAGGTGGTTTCGTACCCTACATTAATCTCTTCGTTTGTTCTCCGCTATTAGTGACTTTGGAGTGACTCTTTGTTGCATGTTAAGGGATAGTTATATGATCCAATCATGTTATTATTGTTGAGAGAACTTGCACTAGTGAAAGTATGAACCCTAGGCATTGTTTCCTATCATTGCAATACCGTTTACACTCACTTTTATCGCTTGCTACCTTGCTGTTTTTATATTTTTAGATTACAAAAACCTATATCTACCATCCATATTGCACTTGTATCACCATCTCTTCGCCGAACTAGTGCACCTATACAATTTACCATTGTATTGGGTGTGTTGGGGACACAAGAGACTCTTTAATATTTGGTTGCAGGATTGCTTGAGAGAGACTATCTTCATCCTACGCCTCCCACGGATTGATAAACCTTAGGTCATCCACTTGAGGGAAATTTGCTACTGTCCTACAAACCTCTGCACTTGGAGGCCCAACAACGTCTACAAGAAGAAGGTTGCGTAGTAGACATCAGCAGCGACCTACAGCTTCTCCAGCAGAAAGAAGGAGAAATTCTCCGTAAGTATTTACAAAGATTCAGTAAAGTCCATAGGAATATTCTGAATATCCATCTAACAGCTGTTATAGCAGCCTTCCAGTCCAATGTGCGCAATCGCCGCATTCCTTCTAAGATGAATGTGCGGTTGCCCAAGACTATGAAGGAGCTATACACACTTGTGGATAAGTGTGCTCGGATGGAGGAAGGAAGGAAGTTGCCTGGGGAGGAGGATTGCATCAAAGTTGATTCAGAGGAAGAAGATGAATCAACCCGTCAAAGAAAGGGGGAAGAAGCGCAACAAGAAGCCAAGAGATAAGACAGTGATGACTGTGGAAGGTTTTGGCACGCCTAGTACCGGCAAGAAGGCCAAGGCTGAGGCCCCCAGCAAGGTAGTTGCCGCGTGCACTGCCTGCTGGGAAGCCGCTGCCGCGGAGAAAGCCGGGAAAGGTGATGGGCCGTACTGCAAGATCCACCGGACCAAGGGCTATGACCTCTATGAATGTTATCAAGTTGAGCAGCTTGTCAAGAGACAGAGAGCATAGTATGATAAGCGTGATAAGGAGAAAGGTCAGAATGCTGCTGGCCGAAAGGGCCGAGGCGGTGAAGCAAACTGCCCCGACAAACCCTTTCGGAACCAAGGAAAACCCGCCAGGGGCCAAGAGAAGGAAACCTGTGATGATCTGAGTGATGGAGGGAATGAAGAGGAAACCAGTGAGCAGGAATTTCAGAGGGCCAGTGACACCCTATGCATTGATGGAGGTGCGTCTTTGCACTCCTCCCATTGCTAGCTCAAGCGATGGGCACGAGAGGTCAATGTTGTGGAGCCCGCGCCAGAGGCCCGGAAGCCGCTCAAATGGTCCCGAACGCCCATCATCTTTGATGAGATGGACCACCCTTGCCACACCACCGTGGTAGGGTGTTTGCCGTTGTTGGTCTCCCAACAATTCGCAACCTCAAGGTCACAAAGATGTTAGTGGATGGCGGGGCCGGGTGGAATCTGATTTCCCCAGCAATTATCAACAAGCTTCAGATAGGAGAGGGAGAGCTGGAGGTTACCGGCACGATTCAAGGAGTCAATCCCGGCAGGAGCCATCCCAAGGGAAAGATTACGTTGCGTGTGACGTTTGGGGGAGAGCTGAACTATAGGACTGAGAAGATTATGTTTGATGTGGTTGAGCTCCCCCTGCCGTATAATGGGATTCTGGGACGACTGGCCTTGGCCAAGTTCATGGCAGCATCCCACTATGCATACAACACTTTGAAGATGCCTGGGCCGTTGGGAGTCACACCATCTCATCAGATGAGAAGGATGCAATTATCTGTGTGGATAGGATGTATCGGGATGTCGTCGCAGCAGAGGCTGCGGCAGCAATGGTCCCCGCCAAGGAAAGCAAATGAAAGAAGAGGGATTGTAGGACCTCCGGCATGGAGTCCGGGAAGCGTGCCCCCTCTGAGTGCACGGCACCCGTTGACGACGTCCCGGAGTGTTCCAATAGCAAGAGATCCAAGGTTGCAGCACCCCAAGTGAAGAAGGTCCCGGTAGGGCTGGCTGGTGTTGATGGTACTTTCACCATCAGCGCCACCCTTGATGAAAAATAGGAAAGCGCGCTTGTTGCCTTCCTACGGGCGAATATCGATGTGTTTGCTTGGCAACCATATGATATCCCCGATGTTCCCAGGGAGGTAATCGAGCACCACCTTGCGGTCTGCCCACATGCCTGACTCGTCAAGCAGAAAGTTAGGAAGTAAGCCTTGGAGCGGCAGCAATTCATTGCCGAGGAAATCAAGAAGTTAGAGGCAACTGGATTGGTCAAAGGAGTACTGCACCCTATATGGTTCGCCTTCCCAGTGTTAGTTCGGAAGGTGAATGGGAAATGGAGGCTTTGCATTGATTTCACAAATCTCAATAAGGCTTGCCCAAAGGACCCATTCCCCTTGCCGCGCATCGATCAGATTGTGGATTCTACTTCAGGTTGCGATCTGCTCTCATTTTTGGATGCTTACCCCGGATATCACCAGATCTTCATGTCCAAAGAAGATGAGGAGAAAATATCATTCAGCACTCCATGTGGTACATACTGTTTTGTCCGCATGCCTTTCGGATTGAAGAGTGTTGGGTCTACTTTTGCAAGAGCAGTCCAGATTGGTTTTGAGCCACAACTACACAGAAACATAGAAGCCTATATGGATGACATTGTGGTCGAGACCAAGGATAAGGCCACCCTTATCCAGGATTTCGAGGAGGCATTTGCTAATTTGCGCAAGATGAACCTGAAGCTTAACCCGGAGAAGTGCATATTTGGTGTTCCCTTCAGCAAGCTACTTGGATTCTTCGTGTCCCACTAGGGGATTGAAGCCAACCCCGACAAGATCAAGGCCATTGAGCAGATCCAAGCACCAAGGACAGTCAAGGATGTAAGGCATTTGACGGGATGTGTTGCCGCGCTGAGCAGACTCATCTCCAAATCCGCCGAGCATGCCCTGCTATTCTTCAGAATTTTAAAGAGGGCAGGACCAATGAAATGGACCCTGGAAGCAGATATAACCTTGCAAGAGTTGAAGGCTTACCTATCATCTGTGCCCACCTTGGTTGCGCCCAAACCCAGAGAGCTGTTGTTTCTGTACTTGGCGGCAACAAACCAAGTGGTCAGTGCAGCTTTGGTACACAGCGGGAAGCAGAAGATGCGGAAAGTGGCCAGGTCACGGCAGAGTTAGCAGAGGAACAGTACATCAGTAAGCACGACAACGAGAGAAGCCCCAAGGACGTGGCAAGGAAAAAAGTGGTGCAGCGCCCAGTTTACTTCGTCAGCTCCTTGTTACAAGGAGCTAGGTTGAGGTACTCTGGTGTGCAGAAGCTGACCTTTGGCCTCATCATGGCCTCAAGGAAACTGCGCCACTACTTCCAAGCCCATGAGATCACGGTTGTTACTCGTTTTCCGTTGCAGAGGATACTCCGAAACCCTGAGGCTACTGGCAGAATAGTGGAGTGGGCTTTGGAGTTATCCAGCTTTGGTTTGAAGTTTGAGAGCACTTCAACCATTCAAAGCAGGGCGCTGGCAGAATTTATTGCAGAATGGACGCCAACCCCTGATGAGGAAGCAACAGAAACAACTCTCACTGGCAAGGAATCCCCCCAAGAATGGATTATGTATTTTGACGGTGCTTTACCCTACAAGGTGCAGGAGCTGGCGTGCTTCTTGTTGCCCCCTCCGAGGAGCACCTGAAGTACGTCATCGAAATGCACTTTGTCCGGGAAGAAGCCACCAGCAATACAGCTGAGTATGAAGGGCTCCTTGCCAGGCTCAGAATTGCAGTAGAGTTGGGAATCAAGAAGCTGATCATTCGAGGATATTCACAGTTAGTGGTGAGACAAGTCAACAAAGATTACCAAAGCCCATTGATGGAAGCATACGTTGAGGAAGTAAGGAGGTTAGAGGAGCGCTTTGACCGGTTGCAAACAGAGCACGTACCCCGTGCGGAAAATAGTATAGTTGATCACCTGTCAAAGTGTGCTGCGCAGAAGCTTCCCGTGGAACCAGGAACTTTTGTTCTCCACCTCTCTCAACCCTCCGTATCACCAACCACAATGGCCCGGAAAGAAGGAAGTTGGACTACGGTAAGCCTCTCCCGATCGAGCCGTCCGCTCCCGGCAGAGACCCTACCGAAAACAACTCCTCACAGCCTGCCGGACCACCCCCCCAGCTGGGCCTATGGACCCCGCGAACAAGGCAAGTGCTCCCGCAGCCGAGGAGGTGGCACTAGTCCTCGTTGCCGAGCCTCAGGCTCCAACTTGGGAAAGGCACATCGTCCGCTTCCTCCAAACCGGAGAACTCCCCGACGTCCCAGATAAACCTGAGAAAGTAGCCCGGAGGGCCAATATGTATCAGTTTGTCGATGACACTCTGTACAGAAGGAGACCCAACGGTGTGAAATTCAAGTGTGTCTGCCGGGAGGACGAAAATGAACTGCTGGCTGAGATTCATAGAGGAATGTGCGGCTCACACATTGGATCAAGGGCATTGGTTGGGAAAGCATTCCGACAAGGATTCTATTGGCCCACAGCCCTCCAAAACGCAGTTGAGCTCGTCACGACATGTGAAGCCTGTCAGTTCCATTCCAAGAAAACACACCTGTCTGCCCAAGCTCTTCAGACAATCCCTCTGTCATGGCCATTTTTAGTTTGGGGGCTCGATATCCTCGGCCCCTTCCCCTGAGCAATCGGGGGCTTAAAATTCTTGTTCCTCGCCATCGACAAGTTTACAAAGTGGCCGGAAGTGACTGCCGTGAGGAAGGTGACTGCTCAGTCAGCTATCAAGTTCTTGAAAGAATTGGTGTGTCGTTTCGGAGTTCCGGCAAGGATCATCACTAACAACGGCACCCAATTCATGAGCCACACCTTCATGCAATATGTTCAAACCCTCAGATGCAAGATCTCATTTGCCTCTGTGGCACACCCCCGGAGCAATGGACAAGCTAAGAGGGCGAATGCTGATGTGCTTCATGGACTCAAGACAAGGACTTTCGATACGCTGCAGAAGCACGGCATGCGGTGGATCGAAGAGCTGCCGGTAGTTCTCTAGTCCCTCAGAACGACACCTAATCGAGCTACCGGGCAGACTCCCTTCTCCCTGGTCTATGGGGCAGAAGCAGTTATCCCCACAGAACTCATTTACGGGTCTCCTTGGGTGCTTGCCTACGATGAAGTAGCGCAAGATCAGCACCGGCGTGACGATGTTGTGCTACTCGAGGAGAACCGTCTCCGGGCCGCTACACGTGCTACACTCCATCAGCAAGCCCTGCGCCGCTATCACAGCCGCAGGATTCGTGCCCGGAGTTTTGAGGAAGGTGACCTTGTCCTTAGGCGCGTTCAGTCCGCCAAGGGTACACACAAGTTATCACCGAAGTGGGAAGGCCCTTATCGGGTAGTACGAGTCTCCAGACCCGGCGCAGTCCATCTGGAGACCGGAGATGGCACACCGTTGCAAAACTCATGGGCGTAGAGGCCCGGCAGCCACCCATTGTACATGGCATTGTCGTAGTTGCATGTAACCCCTTGTACAAGCCGGGGCGACGACCCTGTGCAAGAGAAAATAAAGAAGCGCTATAGGGGGCCCCAACTAAGATTGCATGCATGCACAAGCACACCCAGATCATTGCATAAGCACTTCATGAGCATTTGCATATGCATATATATAGGATTGCATCCTGCTTTCATTCTCATCTACATGGAGTTGCAGGTTCTTGCCGTGAACCTGGCTTCAACAAAGGACGAGAAGATCACACGGCACGGCGATCCCAGGCAAGCCAAACAGATAAGTTCACCTCTTGTCCATTAGTACTCTGTAAAGCTGCAACTTTCCTTGAGAAAACCTCGCCTCCCTCTTTAAAACTTAGGTGCTCCCATCCATGACTCGAACGCTGCTTCGGTCAGGGTGGTCGCAGTGGCCTTTGGGAAAAAGGAGTTGGCGGGGGGCTGGCCCCTCTGTCTATTCCCCGGTAGACGTAGTTCTCCGGTAGACAAAGAGGGTGCCGGCAGGATATCCTATCGGGGAAAACTCGTTTATTCTATTAAAGAGGCACTTTGCCTCTGCATGGACATACACATGCATGAGTTCCCGACAAGATTCATCTTTTTCATTCATATGCAATTACAAGTACAAGCTTTACAGAATACAAAGATGGACTCGAGAAATTACATTATTTGAATTAAAATTTGGCAATTGCCGACAGGTTTAAGATTAAAAAAAGATAAGTGCCCCGTTACGCCTTTGCCCCTGTCCATCCCTCGCAGAAAAAGATCAAGGGGGGTGGAGGCGGACATCGCTGGGATTCGGCGCCTCCCCAGGATCAGGACGGCGCTGCTCCCCAGCAAGGAGGAAGAAATCGGAGGGCAAGCATAGATGGTAACGCTGCCGGAGGACCAGATGGGAGGCACGGAGTCACCGGCAAACACGACTCGTCGAAATGGACGTCCCCGTTCTTGACGCGTCGTGGGTTGCCGCTGCCGTCCGCATCATTACCACCCGAAGACCTCGGCGCGGCCACCATGCCAGACACCATGCTCCCTAAACTCTTCCACAGAGAGCATGGTCGTCCCCAGGAGTCCAGAGGCTTCCTTTCTTAATTGCTCAACAATGAGGTTTGTTGGAGATCAGGATGAATGAGAGAAGGCCTTGTCTACAAATGTGGAGAGGGGTGTGGGTATCTTTTAGTTTAATTTCCATCCGTCAGATATAGATCGGACGGTCTATATTGCAAGATGGCACACGTACCATCATCACCAACTCGGTTTTTTATAAGAGAAGAAATATAAGTATGGAGATACAAACGTATTATCGATACTTGCTTCCGTAAACTGGCATCTACATTCTATTCAACGCCTCGGCATGTGGGGCCTTAGCACAATGACTTCTCGACTGTGTAAAACAAAGATTTTCCTGTCGCCGACAAGGAGGGGGTGACGGCGGCGCACTGTTTGGCTTGCTCTAGTCCTAGTAGTCATACTAGGTGGTCTAAGCACGTCTAGATTTATTCTTTTTCACGTCTCGTGTTCGCCGTACTGCCAGGACTGTTGACGAATAGACGGTAAGTTATTCACGGGGAAACCCTTATTGAGCGTGTTTGCGAGAGAGAGAGAGACAGTGTGCGTGTGTGATATGTTAGAGACTGAGGTAATGATAACAAATTCTTTGTGTCTATGTGTGTGGAGGATAGAGAGAGACATCTACATGGGGCTTTGTGTTGTGTAACGTGGAGACACATATACATAATTAGAGAGTGAGTGTGTGAGATACACATGCGGACATGAGGAGAGATGAGGATCCAGATAAATGCGTGTTTGTGCGTGTCTGTGTGTGTTTGTGCACGCGTTTGTGTGTGAGAGGGAGAGAGTGTATGTGGAGTAGAGAGACCACTGATGATGTAAACCTAGTATAAGGGAAGGGGGAATGGTGTGACATGTGTAGTAGCGAGATAGCACGGGTGCGGGCGGGGGGGGGGAGCTGACTATTTGGAAGAGACATCGAGTGTGTGTGGGAGAGGGGTGTGAGAGCGAGAGAAAGAGAGAGCTAGCGACGGAGAGAGAGAGAGGAAGAGAGGGGGCGAGAGGGGTCGTTTGTGTCCATAAATGGCGTATAGATAGGGAGACAATGTTGATGTTGTCCGAAATTGGCCTATGAACGGAGACGCAAGGGAAGCGAGTCATCGTGTGTGTGATAGGGACTTCATGAGAGATCTAGAATAGATGGTGTAGAGAAAAATGTGCGAAATCGAGAACGATTATACATTAGGGAGCTATGCAAAGAGTCACGACATATATGTATACAAGGAAGGAGCTGGGGTGGGTTCGCATGTGGGAGAGATAGAAAGAGGAGAGTGGTGCACAAGGAGACAAAGTGTGCTTGTTTACAGTGGGGGTGGTGTGTGAGGTGAGTGCACGAGAACCACATGACTAGGGAGATAGACGTTTGGGGGCGACGTTTTGTGTGTATGGGAAATATACACTCTACATAGTGCGTGTGCTTGGGTAAGAGAGATAGCGAGAGACCTAGAGAGTGAGGGAAGAGATGTGTGCATGCCCGAGAGACAAAGTGATAGAGACCTATGTTGGGGTCCGGACTTTACAAGAGAGAGGGGTGTTAATGTGCTCGTGTGTTGGTGTTTGGGGGAGAGAACAACTTCTCTATGTGTGTGTGTGTGGTGGTGGGGGGGGGGTTGACTTCAGATAAAGAGTGAGGTGTCTATATTTGAGGGACTTTTGCGTAATTGAGATATTGTGCACTCATGGTTGATCAATTTGTTTCACAGTTTGTACTATGAGATAACGATACTTTTGAACATGCGTGATATACCTTGATGTACCAGAATTACAAACCTAAGATTGGAATTTTGGAATTCGACTCCATCATTAGCTTTTGTAATTCATTTAAACGGAGGTACATTTTTTAAGCCGGGATTTCGTGATTTCAAATTCATATATCAAACCTAGAGATATACACATACGGGCATGTTCAAACTTTATAATCATCCACTTTATTCATACACATACACATTTTTGCTTTTGTCATCATATTTAGGATAAACACATTTGGAATTTCATTTGAATTGGACCGTATGATGGTATTTGCTTGTAGTAGCTCAATGATCCATATTTGAATTGAATGGACAATCTAAGTTTCGAGTTGGAGACACTGATTTTCAAAACTTGCACATATTTTTTGCGTGCAAAACAAACAAATTGTCGGCCATGATATCATAGTCGGCCGTACGAGAGCAGAATACTTATAATTTTAGGCGCCAAAAGCTTTCAAACTTCCCGCTCACATCGAAATATCACGCGCCCGAAAGTTTAGCCCTGCGATATTCCTGTTTTACCCCTGCCACATGAACGGAAAAGGGCTGCTTTGGTAACTCCATTGTTTTCCCCTCTTTGCCCCCAACATCCTTCCCCTCCCCTCCCTCCCAACCACGGCAAGCCGCCGAATCTAGTCCTCCGCCGCAGCGGTGGACCTCACACCCCGCCGGATCTACCTTCCGCACCTTGGAACCCCCAACTGCCAACTCACCACTTCACCGGAGCCGCTTCAGCGACTGGCTTGTCCACCGCTCCCGATCTCCTTGACCGCCATGATGGTCCACCACACCAGATCTACTTAACCGGCGCCCTCGTCCACCACAGCGTAGGCCCTTCACTGACTCCCTCGTCCGCCCCTTCGCTGGCGCTTCATACAAGCCCTCGTCCGCCGCAACAGATCTGCCTCACCGAAAGCACTGTACAACGTGCCCACCGAAGCCTTCGTCCACTGCACCGGGCCGGCTCCACGGACGCCATATTCAACTCCATCGGCCCTGCTTTACCGACGCCGCAGCCTCATCAGGTTATTTCAATTTGTACTCCTTCGGTTTTTCTCTTTATCGTGCAACTGTTCACTTACCACAGATGAGCTTTCTTGTATGTCGACAGGCGCCGCAACCATGGCACCGGAGCCGCTTCAGCGATGGTGACAGCCGGCCCAAACTCAACCGCAACACGAGCACCATCGACGATCCTTAGCTCTCAAGTATGACAACGATACCCATACACCGCCGAGAATCAGGTACTATTATCCAACGGCCGGTGCCTACATTCACTTTCCTAGCATAAGCACCGCACCTTTGAATTTCTTCAGGGCATCATTCAGTTTTTCATGGGACGCGTTATTCTGCTTGCACCTTTAGGGCCATACTTCTGGAAGTGAACATGTTACATGTGCTAAATTACATACCAGTGCACATATAGTTAATATGCTTTAGTTTTGTTCTGATGCCACCTGTTGGTTCCATCAGACTGCTTAATGTTCTCTATGCTTAATTACACATCAGCAAACTAGCATGTGGTTCCGCTGCTTTTTGTTCGCTTTACCCTACATTTTCTGATGCTAGCTATTACATCACTGCTACAAGCCTCTGTTCATTACTTGTTTGTGTGTTCTTGATCTTCCCAAGTTGCATGACTAATTTGATGCTTCTATTAATTATGGAGCTGCCAACCCCATCAAGCAAAATATTTGTTCTTTTGGGGCTGGCACCTCGAACAAGCATAAAAATAGAGGGAAGCAGATATATTGTCATGTATGCACACACCCTTCTTTCATTAGTTTAGATGAACCATTGATGATCAATTCGGACCAGTGCATGCGATTAAAATTAATTTTACCTAAATAGATGGTGCAGAATAAACTACAACAACTAGATTTGCAACCACGGGATGCTGACGATATCTTCAAAGAACATTGCAACAGCAGCTAGGCTTCACAGCAACATATGGTAAGCCAGTGTGTTTTAGTACATGTGAAATGTAATGCGAGTGGGCTGCTTTCTTGGCTTGTGCCCTCAACGTGTAATCCTACCGAATTACAAATAGTTCAGTTGTCTGCTTTGCTGTATTGCTTGATTCGAATGCTTATTTGTTGTTACGCTATACCTGAGTTGGCCAATATGTCAGCAGTGCCTGTTGTACTATCGTAAAGAAATGCATGCCTATTTCATTTGAGTCCTTAACTTTTCCTCTCAACTTCATCACAAGACTGTCTTCGTAGTTTATATGAGGCCACACTGTTAAGTGCTTTCTCAGATTATTTCAACTGCTTAGATGCCTTGGCAACTTAAATATAGCGGTTGTACACTCCCTTTCAACTAGGGATGTCAACTGGGTCCCGTTTAATCCCGATTAAAGTCCACTAGTGGTATGATAGTTCAAAGAGTTTTTGTTTTTTGAGGAAAATGAACTAGGGAGGTAGCAAAAACTAACTAGATGGGACTGGCGGATGTCGTTTATTTGCCACTTACATCCCTAGTTTCATCTTACCATTTTAATTTCTTTTCGGCTGATGCTGCTTCGAACCATTTAAATATAGTTTGCCATGCTCGGCAATAATTCGTCCGTCGTTTACCATGTAAGCTTACTGCCTGGATCATACGATAACTATCTCTTACTGATGTCCAGCAGAAACCTTTCAGGATGCCGTTCACACTAGGACACAATGTACAACCCCAGAATCTATTTGTGGAAGCAGTGCGCCATCCATGTTACCAGATGGTAGCAGTTCAGAGGCAACACCGCCGGAGAGCAGTCTGAGCACAGATATTATAGTGCTTGAGGCTCTACTAGAGGCAGAAAGAGATGGTGTGGCTGCCATGAATGAGGTAATCTTTATCTTGAGGCTGGAAATTACGGAATTAGCGGCACGCATTATGCAAGCAACCCAAGAATTGGAGGAAGTAAGAATGTTGCATTTGAAGACGGAGGAGGTCCTGCTGTTTCTGCTATCTGAAGCCCAAGGTAATCCCGGTTCTTCTTTAGATACCAGTTGAAATTGTCATTAGATTATTGTACTTGCATGTTGTGTCATGTCTCTGAATGGATTATGTTGCAAGACCCCCTATGTTGTCCATGTGTTGTAATGATCCGAATTTTTTAGGCGAGGTAATCCTCAGTACTTGTATGATTGACATAAGGTGAACTGTTTTTCGTGTGAGCATATTGTATTGGATGAAATAACTGTTTGACTCAGAGTGTATCCAACCTACTGAATTCGAAGATCACGGACATTTCTAAATCATAATCATATATAAAGGTGGAATAAATCTTTGTTGTGGTTTTGAAGAAATAAATAACAAAACGTATAATTATCTGTGGATATTCGTAATCGAATACAAATTGGATTTGAATTTAGTTTGCCAGGTCCCAGGGCAAACGTGAATGCTAATTCTCCCAAGTTTTGAACGAAGCGGCTAAACACCCACTATAATTTGTGGGCTGCCCGAAGCAAGTGTTTGCGAGATGGAAATTACTGTCTACCCCTGACACTTGACATCCTTATCGACCGGATTTACACTGCTGTCGATAGGGGTAGACTAGTAACTTCAATCAGACGTGACACGACGGCCTCTGAGCCCATTCAGACACGGTGGGCGCCAAACGTGGGCGGCAAAACACATTTGATTCAAGCTCGTCCGAAAGACATGTGTCTCTTCCTCCATTTCCCCATTCATACACGGTGGGCGGCAAAACAAACTCTCCTCGTCCGAAATCGATGTAGGCTAATATTTTAAATAGGGGCAGATGTGTAACTTCCATCAGACGTGACACAACCGCCCTACCTGTCAGCCCCGTTCATACACCGTGGGCGCCAACCGTGGGCGGCAAAACACCCTCTCCTCGCCCGAAATAGTTACCGGCAAATATTTGGGAGATGCGAGATTACCGTCCTATCCCCAACCGACGCGATGTCCGAAATTTTAAACGGGGGATAAGTTCGTAACTTTCCCCCATTTCAGAGAAGCGCGTCCCAAAGTTTGAGATCCCCCCTCCCCTCCATTTCCCCATTCATACACCGTCGGCGGCACGACAACCTCCGCACTGCGGCCAGCCTCCTCCGTCCGCCACCCCATCCTCCACCTTGCCGGAGCCGCTACCCCTACCCCGTCGTCCACTGCAAGAGATGGACGTCTCTCATCCACGGCGCTGGACCAGGATCCTTTCATCGCCTCCTCTCGCTTCATCGGCGCCGTCGTCCACCTTGCCGTTGCCGCTCCTACGACCGCCTCGTCCACGGCAACAGGATATATCCCCCGACCCGGCCGTCTGCCGTCTAAAGTCTTCTTCCCCGCCGCCGACAGCCATCGCACCCGCAGCACCCTCAACGTATCAGCATAGGCCTACACGGCGTCGCAAGAGAGGTGGTACTCTTCCATATGTGCTTAAGTTATTGATCTCACCCGGAAAATAGATCGTAATTTGTTTACTGTACTTTTCTTGTCCGTACCAAATCGTAGTGGCTAGTTGAAAGCAAACATTGGTTGCGAAGTAGCTTTGTCCGGTTTGCACCTTCAGATCCGCCATGGCACGGGCACTATACTCGTAAAGCTTATGGTTTCCCCCCTTTATATTCACTACCATCATCGTAGGTGCTTCGTGTCGTGCTAGCACTGCTCCTCAAGACCTCAACCCAAAGCTTACGTGTTGAAATACGAATCTGATATGATGCTCATATCACTAAAACAGAGAACGTTTAATTGGTCACCTAATGTTCCTATATTCGTTTCGAAAAGCATGTGCGCCACCCACTGGTCCAGCTAGTTCCACTTTCCTGATTTTTCTCTTGATGCTTAGGGTTTTCCCCTTTTATCTACTCTACTATGATCTGCGTAGGTGCTTTCTGTCGTACTAGCATTACTCCACCCTTCAAGCTAAACAACACAACACTCAGAATTCGAAAGCTTAGTTGTTCAAATATGATTGTGATATGATACTGATATTAGTTAACCGACACATTTAATTGGTTAGCTAAAGGTCCCACTTGAGTTTCCAAATGCATGTCGCGACATATAGAGAGACAGCATAATTGCATTTCTTTGTCACTTGTTGACCGTACTTTCTTGTCCATACCAAATCTTAGTTGTTATTTCAAAGCAAACATCGGTTGCTAACTACCCTTTGCGCGGTTTGCAGCTTCAGATCTGCCATCCCACTGCCACGGTCAACACTGTACTCATCATGCTTATGTTTTCCCCATTTTATGATGACCACAATCAGCCTACGTGGTTCGTGTCGTAATAGCACTGCTCCACCCATCGAGCTAAACAAGCTTAGTTGTACAAATTCATATATGATATTATTGCTGATATTAGTAAAACTGAGAGATGTTTAATTGGTTAGCTAAATGTTCCTACTTTAGTTTCGAAATGCATGTGAGCCACATATGGAGAGACCGGAAAGAATAGTATTTCTCTGTGCGCTCTGGTTCATCATGGGTGGCCAACCGACATTGTATTGAAAGACTTGTAATATCTTCAATCTGCTTGCTCTTCTGCTCTTCTTTAAGATGATACTCTTCTCTTGCGGTCGACTGGTCAGGTCGAGTTGTTCTCCCTTAGTATATTTTGAATCTGTCAGGTCAGGTCGACTTGTTCTTCTTTACTATATGTTGAAGCTATCATCTGCGAAGTGTCATCACTTCTGGAGCTCTCATATTTTGAGTAGTAGGCCACATTATATTAATGCACACAACAAATTACAGCATGCATGGCATCTTTTAAAAGAATTGCAGAGATAGCACAAAGGGGTTTACAGGGAGGCAGTATTGGATTAGAATCACTTCTGCATTACAAAGAAAATCTCACTTGTTTTTATGTTTTCATGCATGTCAGATATTGAACATTATCAAAATGAATATGAGAATGGGCGCACGAGAGGAATATTGCGGAACGATCCACTGGCTAACAAACTTGGCATGGTGGAGGATGGCCTATCTTATTCACCCATCAAGGTGCTTGCTCTAACTTTGCAAAGTTGTATTGGTCGCACATATTTTGCATCTGACCTCTTGCATTACTTCTACTTTGTTACACCATCTGCTTAGTTTAAGCATCATATATGAGTATATGCCATACCTATCCATTTTCTGTACCTATTCCATGTGTCGTCACACTATGTTTTTCCAGTCAAATGTTGTTCTTTCGTAATAGATGTCCAAAAGGAAGAGGGTGAGTGCAGATCCTCAAGGAGTACAAACTAGGTATTTGGAAAAGGTAGTGATACCTGTTAAATCAGATAGATCAGCAGCCACAGAAAACACAGGCCCAACTGTACCACACTTTACCCCTACTCCAGTGGCCAAACCCCTATTAGAACTGCTGGGAGCCCAGCGTCAGGTACTGTCTATGATATCAATTCAAAATTTGAACTCCTAAATTTCTGCTTGTGCCTTACCTTCTCTCTTGTATGAAAACTAATTTCAGATGAATCTCCTTGCTCAAAGGATCATACGATCTCAAAACAATAATGGGCTCTGCATTGCTCTTGTCAGTACCTCTCTCCCTTTTGCCTTGTAACGCTGTACTTAATTAATTGCTATTTGATTATGTATCATCAGTCTGCACCTGAGCTTCATTATCCTCTGTTTCTTCCAATATTATTTGATCTATATTTACTCTTTGCAAAATGTAGAATAATGGCAACGCTTATAAAGAATTTTCTTTGGGGAATTTATTGAATTATCCTTCCATCAACATGGAGAAGGGCTTTGTCCAGCCCGTGTTAACATGTAATGTAAGTTCATCCTTCTCAAGCCTTCAAACTTTGTTCTAGTATAGATTTGGATAGGCATCATTTCCTCCACTGCTGTTTGCTTTGCTGTTTACATCTGATTGGATGTTTGCAACAACTACCAGTTTCAAATTGTAGTTGTAAAAACATGTTCCTTATGCAGAACAGATCCATTTATTTGCTTATATAATTGTGAAACCTGTTACGTGTCTCCTTGTTTCTCTTTCAGACTCGTATCTCTTACGCCAGGCAGAACTTTAGGGAAGATAGTGAGCCAAACCATCTTGAGGACAGCGAGATGACCCCAAGGTCCTGTCTTGATGAAGACAGTGAGTTGAAGCTACTCACCAGCAGGTGTGAGACAACCTCTGTGCAGTCGCTGCCTCAATCAGTTCGACTTCTTCAGTCTCAACTTAAAGCGGAAAGGCTTGCTTCAGCTCAGCTCCGACTTGAAGTCAAAGATGCAATGAAGATGTCAGAGGACTGCCGTGCGCACCATCATGCCTTAAATCTAGTGTTGATGCATCTATCGTTGACACAACTGAGGTCTACTCAGCTTCTTCAGCTGTTTGGGGGGCCCGACCTGGCCAGGCCTAGTGCCTTCTGAAGTGCTCTCAGTTTTGTATATTCTTTTGTCGGCGCGTTTATTTGCACTGGTGGCGAACTTTGATGCCCAGTGGATGTAATATGTGTGATAGCCGTGATAGCCTAGCGTAAGTTGCTTGCTTATTTATTTCCTTGTTGTCTTGTTTATTTGTTTGCTTGTAGTCATTGCAGTTCTTTTTCCGCGGTTTGCTAGTGGCTGCAATAACCTATTTTTTAAAACTAGGCCACAATAACCATGGGCTAATATTTACTGTAGTGACACTGGGCCTCCTACGGGCCGTAGAAACAGTGGGCCTTCTACGGGCCGTAGAAACAGTGGGCCTTCTACGGGCCGTAGAAACAATGGGCCTTCTACGGGCCGTATCATCAATGGGCCTTATACGGGCAGTATGATCGATTGGCCAAACATGGGCCAATAACAGGCCGCATTATGGCCGTAAACGGGCTAGAGTTGGAATCGTCCGTTCATGGGCCGACCATAACGGGCCATCATTAATAGGCCGTATTTGATGACGCTATGAAAACGGCCCAACGTATTAACGGACCACAAACGGGCCGACTGTAACCACGGGCTGAATTTGGCCCACAAGCAGAAAATGACAGTAACGGGCCGTAAGTAAACGAATGCTGGAAATGAGCCCAAGAATAAATGGGCTCTGAGAAGGCCGAAAGATAACATGGGCTGGAAACGGCCCAACGGAATAACGGGCCATTAATGGGTATAAAGTGATACACTGTTCATTACGGGCCAGTTTCACCACGGGCCGTTAATGGGTGTAAAGTGATACACTGTTCATTACGGGCCAGTTTCACCACGGGCCGTTAATAGGCCAAGAGTTACATAGGGCCTCATATGGGCCGAAAGACGTCATGGGCCATACATGGGCCAGAAGTGAAAACGGGCTGGAATCATATTGGGTGGCCCAGATGACGCTACTGGGCCTAATTCGGATAGGGCGTAACGGGCCTTGGGTTAGCGGGCTGTAAATGGGCTATATGCGAACAGGCCGTTAACAGGCTTTACATGGGCCGGCCCGCCACCTTTTGACCAAGTCAAACGGGCCGGCCTTTTCACAGGAATGGGCCTCTGTTGGGCCGTGCCACGTGTTGACGTATCATAGGCGCCTTCTGTCCAATGAGTGGATGACATCTGTCCCAACGATGAGCCGACACGTGTTTCCTCCAGCCAATGATGATTTTACACGTGGAAAATCCCCATTGGTCAGGGCTGTTAACGGGTTATCGGATCCAAAACCCGACCGATAGCTTAACGGCGTTCCGTTACGGTGGATGCCACGTGTCGGTCACCCTTGACGAAAGCACTTCTGTGACGCAGGATTTATCGTCATGGAAGTGGACACTTCCGTGATGATAATTTTGGTAATGTCATGGAACACTTCTACGACAGCACAGGTATGACTATCTTGATTCTGTCATAAAATCGTCATGGATGTACATGCATGACAGAATGCGACCTACTGTGACAAACACGTATCATCACAGAAGTGTATTTTTTTGTAGTGGTGGCTATCACGCCCTGCTCGGGCGAACCGCATTTGCCAGATTCAATGCGGTACTGCATTATGCATACCTCAAGCTCAAAATGCCAGGACCTCGCGGGGTTATAACAGTTAATGGAAACACAGAACGCTCGCTCAGCACGGAGGAGCACACTGCGGCCCTCGCAGCAGAAGTGCAAAGCCTTATGAGGCAAACCGCCAATTCGGCGAAAAAGACCCCGGACACCTTCAAGCGAGTCCGGAGTACCCTGCAAGAGGATCACCAGGCACGTTCAGAGCTCGCCTAGCAATTCGGCCTCCATCCTAGTCCCAGTCAAGCGGCGAAATTTGCGCCGCGCGTACATAATTACGCACTCAAGATACGATGGGCATAGGCGGAGGCATGGCTATGGCACGGCCCACAATGCGGCTCAACCGCTTCAGGACCCGTATATCTTTAACATTTTCTTCCTTCCAGGCCCCTGTTCTCTGAAGGCCCTCTTCGATCGCCTGATTATCGGACCCGTCACGGGAAGGAAACACCAAGGAAGCAAGAAGCTTTGACGTACAAGGGAATCCCCAGGTGGTCTCTGATAATGATCGCTATACCTGTTTTACATACCCACACGCAGCTTGCCCTTGGATAGGACATGTCAAATAGTCCTATTTTTACTTATTGCACTACTTGTATACATACGCTTTGACGTATCATTTAAATAACAATGTACAGCATTAGCTCATTATTGCATTCCTTCATCTTTTTTCCCTGTCTGCTTATTTACGACAAATTGCACCCGTACATTCTGATACGTCCAGTGCGCCAGGGGCTTCAGCGTACCCCATAACACGGCATGAAAAGTCCGAACACTTTCGACAGTGCGGCACCCCGAACTTATAGCATTATATGCATCAGCTCCGAATCATGTCTTGGGTCAATAGTTGGGTTTGCCCGGCTGCCATGTTTTGGTACCTTACGTTCCGCTATATCGGCTAAGGTAGCACTGGGAGAACTACTGCGATTGTGTCCCGGTTCTTCCGGACGAGCACCTCAGTAGAGAAAGCCGAAAACTGACTGTCATGATGCGGCGAGAGCTGGTCGCTGTTCGAGAGGTCTCAAATCCTTAAAGATTTTTTCCGCTTCGGGCGAGGAGTCGGCCTTGTCCGATTTAGGCGTACATAGCGCCCCAAGTTCGGCCTTCCAAATACTAGGGGCTTCGCCAAAATTTAAAATTGTAGACTTCTATGGCTAAGTGAGAGTGATAAAGCTTTATAGTCCGATTGCCTGGTTCGTTGTGCTGAACACCTCCTTCGAAGGACCCAAAACTGGGATAAAGAGTGATCAGGTTTATCCCGAACACCTCAGTACTAGTTACATGGGGGCAGAAGCCGACGACTGGCCAACTCTCAAATTTTATAAACGGCCGCACAGAAGGTAATATTTTAAATTAACAAGCGTTACATAGCGCACATGAACTCGTTTCATATTACAGGATCACATGAGTACATTTATTCAAATATTACATCCTTAGCACATTCCTCTACCACAAGGCGAGCACCCCTCAGGACACTGTCATAATACTTTTCGGGGTGGCGATGCTCCTTGCCCTCCGGCGGCCCCTCCTTCACCAGCATTTTGGCGTCGATTTCGCCCAGTGCACTTTTGCCCGGGCAAAAGCCCTGCGCGCACCCTCAATGCAGACGGACCTCTTTATGACTTCAAACCGTGGGCAGGCATTCACAAGCCGCCTTACTAGGCCAAAATAGCTGCCATGCAGGGGCTCGCCAGGCCACATCCGGACTATGAGACCCTTCATGGCCAGTTCGCCCTCCTTGTGAAGCTCGACCAGTTGCTTCAACTGGTCGCTCAAGGGCTTCGGATGTTCGGTCCTAGTATACTGAGACCAGAACAACTTCTCCATCGAGCTCCCTTCCTCGGCCCGGTAGAACTCCGCGGCATCCAACACAGTGCGGGGTAGATCTGCCAACGCTCCTGGAGAGCTTCGAATTCGGGTAAGTAAAAGGAAAGTTTCCTTTACATGCTTGCTTTGCATAATGAATGCCTTACCCGCCGCTATCTTCTTGACCGCCTGAATTTCCTGGAGGGGCTTTTGGGCTTCGGCCTTGGCATTTTGTGCATTCTCGAGGGCCTTCGCAAGCTCGGAACCTTGTGTCTTAGAGTCATGCTCCAAGGACTCGTACTTCTTGACAAACTGCTGGAGCTCTTGCTGAACCTCGCCGACTCGGGCCTCTTGCTTCTCGCGCTCGGCGCGCTCCTTGGCCGCTTTGCCTTCGGCCTCGAATAGCGCCTTCTTCAGGGCCGCCACTTCGGTCGTGCCCCCTAGCAAAATTCATGACGATCCTATGATCTAACAACCACCTTCTTTTTTCTTTATCAATAAACAGACAGGGTATCACTTACCTTTGTTCTCTTCAAGCTGCCTCTTGGTAAGGCCGAGCTCTTCCGCGGACCGCTCAAGGTCCCGCTTCAGTGCGGAGACCTCCGCCGTGCGAGCGGCAGCGGCCAGCAGCGAAGCCTGCTTATTCACATAGACATATTCTGATTAGAATCCTGTGATTATTATTTGATCCTCTGTTCGGCCTTTCTTTGCGAACACCAAACAGAGCATCAGGGGCTACTGTCCATGCTGTAACATTTTCTCATAATTTGATTACTTACCTCAAAGCATGTTAGGAGGCTGGCACAGGCTTCAGTCAGTCCGCTTTTGGCGGACCGAACCTTCTTGACCACCGCACTCATGATAGTGCGGTGCTCTTCGTCAATGGAAGCGCCGCGAAGCGCTTCCAGCAAATTGTCCGATGCCTCTGGATGGATAAAGGCCATCAGCACCAACGGCTTGCCCCCTTTGCGAGGGGTCGCCTGACAGAATCCGGAACCACTAGAGGTTCCGGCGCAATATTCGGCTGGGGGCTAAACTGGCTGCCCCCGGCATTAGAGCCCATGGGAGTCTTGCCCCCCATGCGCCCAGCGCCTGGAATATCGCCTTGGGGCGCCTCCGGAACTATCTCCCCTTGGTTCAGTGCCCTTTGAGACAACACCTCGACGTCGTCCGTAGGGCGGGGGGAGGAGGCGGTCGGGAGTGAATCGCTGTTCATCTCCGACTGGCCCAAAGACTCATCCGAAGAGGATACGTCGATTTGGGCTTTGGATGGACTGCATGATAATGTTTGGCATGATAAGAAGCAATAAAACAAAACATACCAGAACTATTACGGTGTTCGGATACTTACGACTTCGCCAGGGGCTTGTCCCTGGGTAGCCACTCCTCGTCGCTGAAAGCGGCTGCTGTGGAGCAATCCGGAAGGAGGGTCCTTCCCTTCTTGGACCCTTCAGCCTCCCCAGATGGGGCGGAATTCCTTTTCTTGTCTCCCCCGGCTTGGGGGCAGAACTTCCTCTTCCTCCTCCTCGTTTTTGTGGGAGGAGGGCACCTCGGTGTTATTGGACGATGCGTCCGATACAACCTTGTGCCGGAGACCTTTCCTAGTCCCCGCGGCCTTCTTCTTGGCCTTCTTCTCCAGCGCCTCATAAGGCGCCGGAACCAGCATCTCCGTTAAGAGAGCCCTTGCTGGATCTTCGGGCAGTGGGGCCGGACAATCGATTTGCTCCGCTGTCGCTACCCAGTCCTGTTAAAATGGCATGGAGGCTCAGATCCTTCACATGATTATACTGGGGAAAGGAACATCTTATAAGATATAAGGAGCTTACCGGATTGGCAGGGTGCTTGGCGCTGAGTCCGCGATCCTCGGTAAGGGGAGGAGGCACCTCGGCGGACTTGAACAGCACCTTCCAGATGTCTTGGTGCGTCGTGTCGAAAAGCTCTCGCAGCGTCTGGTGCTTGGCCGGGTCGAACTCCCACATATTGAATGCCCGTCTTTGACAAGGGAGGATCCGGTGGAAGAGCATGATGTGGACCACGTTGACAAGCTTGATTTTCTAGCTTATCATGTTTTTAACACAGTTCTGGAGTCCGGTCAGCTCCACCAATGAGCCCTAGGATAGGCCCTTCTCTTTCCAGGAGGTGAGCCGCATGGGGTTGCCGGATCGAAATTCGGGGGCCGCCACCCAGTTGGTGTCGCGCGGCTCAGTGATGTAGAACCACCCTGATTGCCACCCCTTCACGGTCTCCACATAGGAGCCTTCGAGCCAGGTGACGTTGGGCATTTTGCCCACCATAGCGCCTCCGCACTCCGCTTGCTGGCCGACCACCACCTTCGGTTTCACGTTGAAGGTCTTCAGCCACAGGGCGAAGTGGGGCTTGATGTGGAGGAAGGCCTCGCACACGACGATAAACGCCGAGATGTTAAGGATGAAATTGGGGGCCAGATCATGGAAGTCCAGCCCGTAGTAGAACATGAGCCCGCGAACAAATGGGTGGAGGGGAAATCCCAGCTCGCGGACGAAGTGGGTAAGGAATACAACCCTCTCGTGGGGTTCTAGAGTAGGGATGATCTGCCTCGCGTCTGGGAGCCAGTGCGCGATGTCTGCGGCCAGGTATCCGGCTTCCCGGAGCTTCGTAATGTTCTCCTCCATAATGGAGGAGACCATCATTTGCCCCCCGCTCCGGACATGTTTGGAATGGTTTTTGCGGAGAAAATGAGAACTTGCGCGCTGGAGCTCGAATGCGCAAGAATGGATGGGCAGGGAAGAAGAAGGCGTGGGTGAAAAGGAGGAGTCCTTGTCCCTTTATAAGGGCGGTAGAAACTATGCACCTCTCCACTTGCCTGGTAAACTCGCTTATTCCCCAAGCGTCATGATTGATGGCGCTGTTGGGTTACCCACACCCGTATTGATGAGAATCCCGTGATAAGGGGACACGATCTCTGCTTCGACAAGACGTGCCAGGAAAACCGCCTCACAAATTGTGCAGTAGCTGGTTGAGAAAAACGGTTCGAATAATGACCGGGCCATGGCGTGATGTCACGCTATGAAATTTGTCAGCAGATTAGATTTGTGGAATATTGTACTCTTTACGGTGGTATGTGGAATTTGTTTTGCAGAGCCGGACACAATCCTTGTGTTCAAAATTTTCTATGGAGTATTCGGAGGAGGAACCCGCCTTGCAATGCCGAAGACAATTTGCGCGCCGGACTTATTGTCATTGAAGCCTGGTTCAGGGGCTACTGAGGGAGTCCTGGATTAGGGGGTCCTCGGACAGCCGGACTATATACTTTGGCCAGACTGTTGGACTATGAAGATACAAGATTGAAGATTTCGTCCCGTGTCCGGATGGGTCTCTCCTTTGCGTGGAAGGCAAGCTTGGCAATTCGGATATGTAGATCTCCTCACTTGTAACCGACTCTGTGTAACCCTAGCCCCTTCCGGTGTCTATATAAACCGGAGGGTTTAGTCCATAGGACAACAACAATCATAATCATAGGCTAGCTTCTAGGGTTTAGCCTCTACGGTCTCGTGGTAGATCAACTCTTGTAACACTCATATCATCAAGATCAATCAAGCAGGAAGTAGGGTATTACCTCCATCGAGAGGGCCCGAACCTGGGTAAACATTGTGTCCCCCGCCTCTTGTTACCATCCGCCTTAGATGCACAGTTCGAGACCCCCTACCCGAGATCCGCCGGTTTTGACACCGACAGCCACCCTGATCGACGGGGTGACCACACTCCAGAGAAGCCAGGTTCGGCCCCGTTAGTGGCGAATAACTCGTACGACTCCTCCCCGACGCCAGCCGAAGAAAAAGAGCGAGGAACGGTCGGCTACCACGCGCCGTGTCCGCCTCAAGCCGCGACATGGTGTCGACCGCATCCCCTCTCACTAAGGTCAAGGCTACGGGTGACACAGCGACAGATGCGCCGGGACTGCCGCTCCCGGCCTCAATGCTGCACTGCCCGAACCTTCCTCTCAGATCCAAGGGAAACCCCAGGTAGAAGCCCGGGGGCTGGGATGAATGACTTCTCCCTCCTCCGCCCCTCCTTTTATAGGCCGGGCGGGGAAGGGCAGCTGCTCCATCGACAGGCGACCGCCGCCCTCCTCCGCCAATTCAAGACGAACGGACCCACTTCAAGATGCTCTTCCCCACCACGCGCCTCCGTTACCTACCCCGCGCTATGCATGCGGCATACATAGCTAAGGATAAGAGAGCACTGTGGGAAGAGTAATTTGGTGGTTTCCACCCTGTGTGTTAAAGTCATTCACGGGCCATCACTGCCGCGGCCCCACCACTGTTGGCTTTACACCACGCGCGGAGGAATCGGAAACCGCCCCCAAGATCGAAACTAATGAAGTAGCAAAGGAAAACCTCAAGGAACCAACCCTTTCAGCAGCCCTGCCTGTGCACTTATTAGGCCCTACCCCGCCGACGCTCCGCATCGCGATCGGGGCAGGCCCGGGGGCTTCTGTCGGTGCAACAGACCCCGGGTATCTTGCCCAATTGTGCACAGGCACAAGATCAAGATTGAAGCACCAGCTCAAGATAGGGATTGAAGGCCCAAGAGACTTGAAGAATCGACAAGCAGCTCAGAGAGATCAAGATCGAGCTAAAGGAACAGGATATCGGCAAGAGAAAAGCCTCCCTTGCCGGGCAGGCGAGCCCGGCAAGGGGCCAGGCCACCACCGGAAGCAAGCAACCAAGACCCCCCGGCAGCGCCTGCCGAGGCTTGCGGGGCCTGAAATACCCCGCCAACTGCACAAGTACGACCCACGTCATCAATCAGTGTGGTGTCAAGCCACAAGATGATTAAGTGGTAGCATTTGCCACATGGCAGCCATCTCCTACAGAAGAAACCCACAGGTGACACCCATCCAGCGATGTGTCAAGAGAGCAGATGTGGAGCTGGCAAGATAAGCCTGGCAGGCCTTGCCGGGCAGCTAGTGATGTGACACTGAGCGGTGCATTTAATGCACCCTGTCAGGCCGCAGAGTTAGGTATGATAGCACTGTTTGCTATCATATCAGTGGGTAATGACCGTTTTGCCACTGTGGTGATCCCTTAATCTATAAAAGGAGCCCCATGGCATTCGTACGAGGAGGTTAGAGGTTTGGAAACTTGACAAACGCAAGCCACCATACGCTTGTGGACATCGTAGCCCTGAGGTAGGCCTTGCCAGGCAAGTGTACCACGCACCACCACGTTCATTTCCACCATCAATCCACCAAAGCAGGAGTAGGGTATTACGCCTCCCGGCGGCCCGAACCTAGGTAAATTTCTTGTGTGCTCTATGTCGTGCTGCCGTGCATTGGTCTGCTCTTTGTGCGATGCGACGTCCCCCGCGGAACCAGCAAGGGGCCACCCGGTCCCATAGGTGGCCGCGGATATCCCGCGACAGTTACCACTAGACGCGCAGTGTTGTGCAGCGAAAGAAGAGTTGGGGCAGTGCGTCCAAAGTCGTCTCCTCCTTGTCAGATCTCCCTCGAACAGTCGGTTGTCAGATCCCACGTACAAGTTTGCTGGAGCGACGCAGGTGCACCGCTTCTAACGGTATCCGCGTGTGCATGAGGAACACTGTGTGATAGACTGCTAGGTCTGATCACACAATCGGCGGCGAGTGGAGGTGGCTATTCGCAACACATGCAAACCCTAGTGATAGCGCCGAAGCGATCAACCAAATGAGTGTGTCGTACCTCCACTATATATAGGCGTCCTTCGCGGGCTCAACACTTGGGCCTCGCACGGACCCTAAAGCCCAAAATATGTTCGGCCTGGAACCGTCGTGGAGTCCGATCCAGCCTCACAGGTTCCTTCCCTTAAGCGCGTGACCCCTTAGGTTCAAGTCAGCTTGGTCGCAGGTCAGATCACCTCCGACCTGCTCGGTTGGTAGCGGCCTCTAGCAAGGCGTGCCAACCACGAAGTAGACAATGAAGCCAGTTGGCGAACCTGTACAACATGTCACACTTCTGTTCCCTTTGCCACACGATATATGTTGCTGGGCTCAAGGCGAGTATGTCATCCTTGTGCTAGCCCGACCTCTTTCTTGTTCCAGTGATGCCGACCACAAACCGGATTATCTAATATTCGTTGTCGCATGGCCATGCTTATCTTGGTCGGACCACACGAGGGGCCTAGAGTATATCTCTCCCGATTGGAGGGGCAAATCCCATCTTGCTCGACCATGTCTCGCAGCATGGGTCTGGACATGCCTGAAACCTACCTTTGTAGGAGTAGCGTTTGGTCGGCCCAAAGCAGCCCTGTCACCATCCCGAGTACATGTGGCAGCTTAGGTCTTAGGACATAGAACGTATGTTGTACCAGAGACTCACAGATGACATATCGCCGTGTCTCATAGTTGGGTCTATCCGACTCAGCACTACTGCAGGATGCTGCTAACGCGACACTACAATCAGAGACCCTTCGACGAAATTGTGTGTGATGCATTAATCGCAAATGGTGATGTAAAAAACCGTCAAAAAAATATGCAAAACGTTTGTGATGGCGGATACATCAAAGACGATTTAGATTTTAGTTGTGTGTATGATGCAGGGCATACGGTTTAGTTCAATGAATTGTTTGCGATGAGGAAGAAGAACAGAAACGGGCAGCCAAATGATGGCGTGTGCGATACACGGCCTACAGTTCAGTCGGATTAACTGTTTATGATGAGGCGGAAGAACAGAAACGGGCAACCAGATGAAGGCGTGTGTCATTGAGGGCATACACTTTAGACGGATGAACTCTTTGCGATTAGGCAACCCAACAGAAACGGTCAGCCAGATCAACGTGTCTACGATTAACGGCATACACTTCACATAGATGAACTGTTTGCGATTAGCCACAACAAATAGAAATAGTTAGACAGATCAACATGTGTGCGCTAGACGGGCACACATTCTAATTAAAAGAAGCATGCGCGATGGTAATAACGAGCGCGCATGGTTGTTGGAACAAGACGTGTGCTGACATCGCCTATTGTGGTGCACCCTATGGTGCAAATGGCACATATGCGGCCAAGAAAGCGTGCCCACGTTACGCCGTCCGGGAATAGTGCCGCACTTAGAAATTATAGAACCGTCAATAAATTTTGAGCCTGCACCCCGTCACATTCCAAATTACTACCACGCTATATTTAATTGCAAACCTGTTCAGACCAATCAAAACCTAAACGGTTTCCCACTTAGGAGTGTATTAGTACTCGGTTATAAATACTACTACTCAAAGATGACTGCACATTCCTCCTCAACTCCTCATCCACAAAAACAAACAAGTCATTCATCGTCGTTCCCTTGCGTCTGCCACGGCCAGCGTGAGTTCTGGGTCGAGAGATTACTACCACGGAGAGGCGAGCATGGAAGCAGAAGCACGAGAGATGTCCCGCCTTGCCGCGAAACCAGCCGACATGTCCCGCCAAGCGGCCGTAGCAGCACAGAGGTCCCGCCGCGCCGCTGAAGCAGCACAGAGGTTCCGCCGCGCCGTCGATGCACCAGACTGGTCCGGCCGCGCCGCGGAAGCAGCAGAGATGTCCCGCCGTGCCGCGAATGCAGCAGAGATGTCCTCCCGCATCGCGGCAGCATGGGAAAATGTCTCGCGGGCAGGCGAGGACTCTCACAAACGCATGCGCGCTATGCTCAATGACCTGATGGGTCAGATATCCGACTGGATGAAGCAACATGATGAGATGAATGCATTGTTTAAAAATGCTACCAGCATCATCCGGGGACTAGGAGAGGACAAGGCGAAGCTCCGCACCGAGCGCGACCTGCTGAATGACGAAGCAGCACGAGGAGACCACTACCTTGTTGCAGAGGACCGACATCATCGTCAAGAAAATTATGGACGAGAATGCCATGCTCTGCATCGAGCGCCAAAGGCTGGTGGAGGAATGCGTGGATGCTCTCAAGCAGCGTCTTGAGGACACGAAAGAGCTCCGCCGCTCATCACGGAGACTAGTTCCCGCAGCCTGCAGCAACACATCAAGAAAGTAGAGATCAGCGAGCCAGATCATTGTCTTCCTTCTTCTTTTTCCCTTGTGTATTTCGGGCATTGCCGCATATGACTTTTTCAATTATCTTCCTAAATATGTAAGACAATTATTATCCACTATCATAATCCTTATATTCATCAGTCGATGCTATATAGGTCCGTCGGATCTTACATCAAGATCCGTGCAAAACATTATTTTCAGATTTTCTTTTTTCTCCCTTAAATCTCAGTCAAGTGAGACATAGCCATGCCATGAAACAGGGGCTCGGGCGCCATTAATGGAGACGTTGGGAGGGAGGTGGGCGGCGGATAGAGGTCAAAGGGCTCTCCTCCCGATGAGCACACCCAGGGGTCTAATCGCACGCTTCCCGTACTCAAATAGCTACCGTGCATGGCACCTCCTAGCCAATAAAAAAAGGGGACGTGTGGTGGCACATAAATGGTAAATAGAATGCCCATGGTTTCAATAATACTTGTGTTTCCGATTTGTAACATGACAGCACTTATTCCAAAATGACTTTGGTGATTGTTAAGTGTGCGCCTTCGCAAATCGGACAAAAAAAATTTACCACAGCATGTTGGTGCCACGTCATGACACCATGCCAAGTTTCATGATTTTCTGGCGAGTTTTGGATTTACGGGAATTTTAAAACCAAGTTTCTCAATGTTTTTGGCCGAGCCAAGATGCCCAGATGTTTGAATTCCATTCCCACTTCTTCCATGGGACCTAGAAATTCTCCCAAGTACACATAAATGATTTTCCAACTAACTTTTGCGCACTAGAGCATGAGCTTGTACTTCAAATTTGAATTATGTGCAATAAATGCCTGGAAAATCAATTAATGTATAAAAAAGGCCAAACGAACCCGGAATAATTCCAAAATTTAGGACGAAACTCCTATTTGTTCTAAGCTGCCTGTGTAAAAAAATCAAGGCGGGAGAAGGCAGTGTATGTCGTTTCGCACATGGAGGTGACACGTTCCCTCTCGGAACCACGAGCCTTCTTGAGAGAAGCTCTAGTTTGCAAGAAGATTATATCAAAGCTTGTCCCAATTCGCCCAAAAAAATTACAACAACATGTTGGTGCCATGTCATGACACCATGCCAAGTTTCATGATTTTCAGGCGTGTTTTGGATTTACAAGAATTAAATAACCAAGTTTCTCAATATTTCCGGCCGAGCCACGACGCCCAGATGTTTGAATTCCATTCCCATTTCTTGCATGGGACCTAGAAATTCACCCAAGGACACACATGTGATTTTTCAACCAACTTTGGTGCACTAGAGAATGTGCTTGTAGTTCAAATTTGAATTATGCACATTAAATGCCCAAAAATTCAATTAATGTATAAAAAAGGCCAAACAAACCCGGAATAATTCGAAAATTTGGCATGAAAATCCTATTTGGTCTAAGCTGCCTGTGTAAAAAAATTAAGGCGGGAGAAGGTAGTGCATGTTGTTTCGCACGCGGAGGTGACACGTTCCCTCTCGAAACCACGAACTTTCTTGAGAGAAGCTCTGGTTTGCAAGAAGCTTATACCAAAGCTTGTCCCAATTCGGCCAAAAAAATTACCACAGCATGTTGGTGCCATGTCTTGACACCATGCCAAGTTTCATGATTTTCAAGCGTGTTTTGGATTTACAGGAATTAAAAAACCAAGTTTCTCAATATTTCCGGCTGAGCCACGATGCCCAGATGTTTGAATTTCATTCCCATTTCTTGCATGGGACCTAAAAATTCACCCTAGGACACACATGTGATTTTTCAACCAACTTTGTTGCACTGGAGCATGTGCTTGTAGTTCAAATTTTAATTATGCACATTAAATGCCTAGAAATTCAATTAATGTATAAAAAAGGCCAAACAAACCCGAAATAATTTCAAATTTTAACACGGCACTCATATAGTTCTATGTTGCCTCTTTAAAAAATCAAGGGGGGAGGCAGCGTATATCATTTCACACACAAAGGTGACACGTCCCCCCTCGGGAACCATGAGTCTTCTCAAGAGAAGCTCCGGTTTGCAAGAAGCTTATACCAAAACTTGTCCAAATGCGGCCAACTTTTTTACCACAGCATGTTGGTGCTATGAAATGACACCATACCAAGTTTCATCAATTTCAGGCGAGTTTTGAATTTACAGGAATTTAAAAACTAAGTTTCTCAATGTTCCCGGTCGAGCCACGACGCCCAGATGTTTAAATTTCATTCCAATTCTTGCATGGGTCCTATAAATTCACCTAAACACACACATGTGATTTTTCAACAAACTTTGGTGCACTGGAGCATGTGCTTGTAGTTCAAATTTGAATTATGCACATTGCCTAGAAACTCAATTAATGCATAAAAATGCCAAACAAACCCGGAATAAATCCAAATTTAAACACGACACTCATGTAGTTGCATGTTCACTTTACATAAATGTTCTAGCAATTCAAACACCATCCTTTCCCTCTGTAACACCATTTTGTCTTTCAAAACATAATGAAAAATCAGGTACACCACAAATAGTTTACTAGCAAGAATCGTGTGGGATGCGATATAAATACCTTGGCGCGCCGTCTTGTCTGGCTTACGGAGGAATCTTCGTCGTCTACAGTCCACCGCCCGCGCTTGAACCACACTTGCGCACCAGTTTCTCGCGGCACCGAGCGAAATTTTTCTGCCACCACGGAAATATGTATCTCCCCGCCCCCTCCGTCCCACCAAAAGCCACATTTCCATTGTTCCTCCTTGCTTTCCAAGTTCAAACCTTCATTTCTGCTTACTGGCAGCTCAGCCTCCTCTCCGGCGACCCTTCTTCTTGCAGCGCCACCTCCTCGACGGCGGCCCTTCTTCTTGCAGCGCCGTCTCCTCACCAGCGAACCTTCTTCTTGCAGCGCTGCCTCCTCGCCGCTGACCCTTCTTCTTGTTGCGCGGCTTCCTCGCCGCCAACCCTTCTTCTTGTTGCGCGACCTCGTCGATATGGTCAGGTAATCCACACCCCACCCACACCATCCCCCTCCTTCCCCGTCCCACATGCCCCGACCGATGGCGCGACACCTTCCACCGAAATCACTGGGCCCATCCTCCAATTAAGCACCGCCCACAGCCATTTCACACTCAGTATAACATGGGGCTCAGTAGCATATGGCAGCGGAGAAGAAAATCGCGGCCGCACGCGCGCATGAGGTCACTATGGCTGCCATGCATGCCGACCGCCAGATCTTGGAGGAGCACCTCGTCTTCGAGACCACCGTCTACACCGCCACGCAGTTGTCTACTTTATAATACAGTTTGTGTTGTTTTCTCGAGGCCACCGCTAGTGCCTTCTAGTGACTTGTCCTCTGTAATGTTAATATGCAATCTGATGTTCAGTTAACAGTTTGGTCCAACAATTGCTACATTTCATAGTACTGTTCTCAAGCATTCTTTGTTTTGTTAACGGTCTTATCTTCTAGTACATGTTTCTGTTCTGCAATGTCATGCTCAGTTAACTGTTTTGGTTCATTTGGTCTACTGTCCATTTAACTGTTTGGTTCAATTCTGCAATTTGATTTTCATTTGATGTGGGTACAATTTTGTATTGTTATGCATGTGAGAAATAAATCGAATTTGGCTGTACTCAATACATATTCTGGTTGTGTAATGGTGCTATTGTGTAATGGTGCTATTGTTTGAAACTTGGTGCTATTGTGTAATGGTGTAACTAGGTGCTGAAGCTATCTGATGTAATTCGATTATGAAATCCTGGTTGCCGTTATACGGATATGAAATCTGGTGTGCTTTATAAGAAATGTCAATTTCATTACTACATGGATTATCAATAATAGGCTAATTACCCTGCTTATTCGGGTTTTTTATTGCATACGGTTACTCAGACAACACCGTGGGTGATTGTAGGAGATATGCCCTAGAGGCAATAATAAATGATATTATTTATCTCCAAGTTCATAATTATGTTTATGTTCCATGCTATAACTGCAATGATTCTCGAGTCTGCAATATCCACGAGGCTCGGAGGGAGACTCATATGCACGTGTGGAATAATAAACGGTAAGAAGTGTTCCTAGTCTGGCCTCTAAGACTAGCTCAAGTGTTGCATGATGGTTTTGTTTTCCTGATCATGGGCATGTCTATGCCAGCAACTTTGAGGGCACAATGTTAAGAGAACATTTGTGTTGAATCGACCCGGATTGATGTTATGCTATGAGATTCATTCGTCACAAGTTAATGGTACATAACACCGAGATGGTTAACATTTGCATGATTCCTTAGACCATGAGAGTATCGAGTTTCTTCATGCTTGCTTCATGAACTTTGGGGTTTGTTAAACGTCATCCGTAAATGGGTGGCTATTACGGCGGCTTACGGGTTCATGGAAAATTATGTCAAGTAACTTGATAGCTCAAGATTGGGATTTGCTCCTCCGATGATGGAGATATATTCTCGGGCCCTCTCGATGTTACGGTATCCATAATCATCTGGCCAGCCACCTTGTGATTTGATCACTGGGATGCTGGAACACGGAAACGAGAAAAGAGAACAAAACTGGTAACGAGGTAACTTGCATGGTGGACAAATTGTTCGTCCACGGGGATGCAATAAATCTCACCTCGGGTGTTTGTGACATATCGCGAAGAAACAGGAATAGCTCACTGCAATTGGAGGTTCACTCGAATATTTATTCGTGTGGGTATACAGGTCAATACGGGTGTCCATGGCTCCGATGTTGATCATTGATCGATGGGTTCCGGGTCATGTCTATACTTCACCGAACCTATAGGGTCACAAGCTTAATGGTCATCTATCTGCTGAATACTAAACAGGGAGTCTGAGAGAAAATCACCGAAAAAGTTTCGGACACCGTAAAAGTTTTGGACAGCGGAAAAGTTCCGCAGAGAGAGGTCATCGGATGAGTTTTGGTGAAACCGAAAAGTTGTTTCGGGATATACTATTAAGATAAATTGGTTTCGGGACATGCCTGATAATTCTTGGAGGGTGCCAGAGTCATTCTGGAAACTTGCTGGAATTTTCCGGGATAAAAGCTGGAAATGCTCCGGAGTTGCCGGAACCACTTCAGATGCTTTTCGCAGATGAAAATCACTAATCTGGAATTGTTTCGGAACGCGTTGAAAATTATTTTAGTGGGTACTGGAAATGTTCTAAGCCCACATAAATATTTTCAGTTCGAACGGACGCTGAAAAATGTCGTCGTGAATAGTAAAAGTGCTTTTTGGGATATTTATGGAAAAGCCACCTTTTGGGGCTTTTCCCAAAAGGCTTCTAGAAGGACTTGGGGATCAAGGAACCCCCTTTGGGGGGGCCATGAAGGTGGGACGTTGGAGGGTGCAGCTCCTCCATGGGGCTCCACTTGTCATCCCTTTATGCCCTTTATGTGTGACATAAAGTGTGGGCATTTTGGGTTTTTCATGTGCCCCCTACCTCTTGGGTTTTCCTATAAATAGAGGTGGAGAAGCACTCTCCACACTCACTCTTTCTCACATACAAGTGCCATGCAATGATCTAGCTTCTCTCTCCCTCCCAGCGAAATAGTTTCGTAGAGCCGAAAGGCTGTCTGGATTCCGGCAGGAACTAGCTCTGGACGGCAAAGCCCTGCCGGATAGATGACACCGTATGTGTGCAACTATGTACAGAGATCGTAGTTTTGGTCTTAGTTAGAGAGTGCCTCCCGAAGGGCTGTCCGTGTGACCGTCCGAGTTTCAAAGGTCCTCTCGAAGGGCTGTCCGAGTGACCGTCCGAGTTTCGAAGGCCCTCCCGAAGGGCTGTCCGCGACACCGTCCGGGGGACTGTCCGACCACCTCCCGGAGGGCTGTCCGAGGGGCAGATGAGGGTATACATCCTCATGGTTGATAGGTTGAAAATCCTAGCTGCGGGGATCTGCACCGCCAATCCTCATCGACTCTACTTCCCGCTGCGCTACGAGTCGGTAACGAAAAAGATCAAACCTTGTATGCAGTCTCCATAGTGGTCCTGGGCTGGTGCGTAGGTCGGAAATTTTTGTTTTCTGCTATGTTACCCTACAGTGGCATCATGAGCCGTGCTATGCGTAGATGCTGGTTGCGATCTAGAATACATAGAGAAGTATGGGTGTTGCACAATATAATTAGCTAATAGATGAGCTCTATTACTAAAAATTATTTGTGCGGGTAACAGATGAAATCTGTTACCCGATGTTCTTGTTGCGTCCCTTGAATTTGCATAATCTTGATCTTGACGGCATGGTGGAATCTCACAAAGTTCTGGCAACCCGCGATCCTTTCATGCTGCTCCTGAGTATGCTGATTGACAGATCAACGAAGTGCTAACAGTTCTTTGGGTTCCACCATAGTTAAAGAAAGATGGATGTTTCGCAGACGAAAGGGCAATGCAGATATGATCTGCACAAGGGTCATGCATATGACGAAGTTTAGTATGGGGTTAGAGATTTTATTATCTCGTGCTTCATACACCCTGCAAAGTTAATCTAGCGACTTGAATTATCATAGTTGATGATGGACGTTGGTAGCTTCGGTTTGTTTCGAAACCTTAGAAGCCACGAAAAACAAGTTTTTGCATGAACCGATTAGAGGCGTCTAACTTGGTTTTGCAGGAGGGTTTTGCATGTGCATGTGATGTGGTATAGCAGTGCTCATAATAATTTAATTATGTATGAAATGACTATATGATGTAAAATTGATTAACATGACCTGCGTGTCATGATTCAGCATGATGGTTGGAGCCATATGATTGTCACTTTAATGACCTGCGTGTCAACCTTAAGTAACGCACTTATTTTATTAGCTATGGAGATAGCAATATTATCTGGTGCATCGACAAGGTGGTGGCAATCTTCGCGAAGGTGAACACCGAGGCAAATGCCGAAGATGAAGAAATGAAGTACTTCTCCATCAGAAAGGGCTATACCATATCATGCTATTATGAATTGCCTGAGATGTTTATCCCTTATGATGCACCCTTCTTGATTGTGCGGTAGTTGCTTTTTATTAGGGTGCTCTCTCACTTAAAATATCAAAGTAGTTAGTGTTCACCCAAGTGTAGCACTGTCTGAAATTCATATCTTTTCGGGGTGCGCCATGTACACATGAGCACGAACGAATCGAGAGGAATGACACGGGTGAGGTCAGATCCTCGCAGCAAGATCACTTGGTTGTCTTCGACGTTCATGCAGGAGAGTCCTGAGCTCGAAACACGCCTATCGAAAGATGAACAAGAATCACATAGAGATGTGATTGGCAAGTTGGCCTACCGATTGAAATTCGTGTCATCAGTGATGAACCCGTCAATGGCATCGAATAGAAATATGGATCTTGAATCACTCTAAATCAATTATGAGAGATATTGATTTGAGTGGGAGCGCACTGTTAAATTAACATGTTTAATTCTCAGTACAATTAATTATGAACACTGTCTGAGTGTTTCTTGCAAAATAGTTGTAGAATAATGGCTCGCATTTCCACCTTCCTTGTTAAAATTGAATAGTTGTTAAATATCTGGTTAAAACTTTATGATTGGTAACGTAATGTGAGGATTGTCCTCAGGAGTGCCGAGAAGGACTTCGTCCTATCTCATGCTTTCGATATCCTCCCGCAAATGCTATGGATGATGTGACTCTCGTCCTTCGATCCAAAAGCTAGAATTCCGTTACGCTCAAGTGCAAAATGTTTGCTTCCATGAGACCCGAACTTCGAAAGTTTGGGATAGTGATGTGATATTCATGGAACTAAAAATCGTTTTCAGATACAAACAAAGAAATGTTTTTTTGCAAAGGATTAGTAAAGTGTTTACTGGGCATTTGACTGTTAGGAGAGGGATCCAGAAGAACGCCTGTCATGTGCTAATGGTGAATAAAACCACCACTTAAAGAGAAAGGGATTATCCAAAAGGGTGTTAGTGAGACTTTCACCCCTAGGATGTCCAGGGCTAAAAGCCACTCTTAAGTTGGGTGCTTCTTCTGAGAGTTGGAGAAATAATAAAAGTTAAACTATTAGAAGTATGAAGGCAGAAAGAAAGATGACTGGAATATCCAGCTCATGTATGAATGTCATACAAGTTTTTGATGTATAGAAGGCTGGTCAAAGATATAGTTCTTGGGAATTATGGTTAAACATGTTAATCACTAATTCTTGGGTATTGTGAGTTAATCAGAAAGATACCGCTTGATTGCATTCTGTTGCGAATCAATGTAAGAACTACTATGGCCTAAAAAGACTAACCAGGAATAAGGTTTTAATACGTGCTGGGAACATAGTAAAAGTTACTATACTGTGACGCCCGGATAATCAAGCTACAGTAAAACTCTGCTAATGGTGCCACGTTACCTCCGTTACTGTTGCTAATCTATCGTTAGATCAAAACCGGTCCACAATTCAAAGTTCAAAATCAAGCAAACAATAAACGTTTTCAAATATTAAAACTAAAATGTTCGGAGTGAACCAAATATTGCATAGATAATAATGGTGGAGAAACCTAACTTTAATAAAATGTTTAAGTGTTCAAAATAATTAAAATAGAGGTTTAAATATTAAAATAAATGCCTTGTGAATTTTATAAAATATTAAACTATTTTAATTTGAGTTGGGAATTAATGTGGCAATAGTATATTTAAAAGTATTAATTTAAGTGCTAGTGATAATTTTTATAAAACTAAAATAAAAGAGGAACTAAAAGAGAACAAAAAAGAAAAATAAGAAAAAGTAAAACAAAAACAAAACAAAGCAAAAAAAATACGAAGCAAGACCCCCCTCCCCTGGGCCGTTCGGCCCGGCGGGCACCAGGCCAATGGGCTGGCCCAGCCGCGCCCCTGCATAATCCCCCCCACCCAGCAACCCTAACCCCCACCTCCCCACTCCCTCGCTCCCCCACTCCCCGATCCCATCTGGATCGGGGCAACGACCGCGGC